>NC_080043.1:90004481-90061981 GCF_012489685.1 Lotus japonicus | reverse complement strand
TAACATGTGGTTACTCTGAATTGATCATTTGCTGGGCATTGTTGTTGACTAACTTGGCATATAGACTTTGGTCCTTAAGTGGCAATGAGGTGGGTGTGGTCCCGCGTGATTGTCCCGTCTTTCGAGGCGTTATAAAGTGGCAATGAGGTGGGTGTGGTCCCGCGGGATTGTCCCATCTTTCGAGATGTTCTAAAGTGGCGATGAGGTGGGTGTGGTCTCACACGATTGTCCCGTCCGTAGTGGCGCTAAGTGGCGATGAGGTGGGTGTGGTCCCGTGTAACACCCCACTTTTCGTTATTAGGTTATTTATTATTTTATCTTAATTATTATTATGCTATATGGTATTTTGATAATTTATGCGATTTAATTAGATGAATTATGTGATTATAATTTAAATCTCATGTGATATCAATATCAATATATATTAGAAAAGAACAACTTCTAGCATGACGTGTCGCTCTCACAAGCCAAGTTAGTGACGTGTCGCTCCCAGATTAATTCTCACCTAATATTTTACATGTAAGTTCTTTCTCCTTGGGGGTCACTTGCCACATGTGCCCTGATTTTTCCTTACCTTATTTCTCCTTAATAAAAAAAAATACAATTTTAAATTTTAGATTTGATTAGGATTTAGGTTTTTTATTTCTTGATTTTATCTTAATTTATTTTTTATTTATTTTTAGAGTATTAATTAATTTTTATGGTATTTTTATTGAATTTTCGGATTTTTAATTAATTCCGGATTTTATGAGTTTTTATTGTGATTTGCTAGATTTTGATAGTTTTTATCTATATTTATTTAGTACATTTTTAAATTTTAGATTTGATTATGATTTATGTTGTTTATTTCTGAATTTTATCTTAATTTATATTATTATTTATTTTTAGAGTATTAATTAATTTTTATGGTATTTTTATTGAATTTTCGGATTTTTAATTAATTCTGGATTTTATGAGTTTTTATTGTGATTTACTAGATTTTGATAGTTTTTATCTATATTTATTTAGTACATTTTTAAATTTTAGATTTGATTAGGATTTATGTTGTTTATTTCATGATTTTATCTTAATATAAACTCTGTGATAAGTGATTTAAATCAATAATACATCCCATCACCAAAAACCATCTTAAAACCCTGCCTACCTCCACCATCTCCTCCATGGAATTCATCTCCTCCATGCAATTCTCATCCCATCTCTCCACTGAACGGAACCACCTCACAAAATCGTCTCATCTCTCCACGGAACCACTTTGCCATCGACTTGCAATCGCATCCCTCCGATTTGCTGCCTTGGACAGATTGGAAAGGTTGCAGATGGAGGTTTCAAATTATTTTCTTCCTTTGCTTGCATAATATGTTATGGTTTTTTTCAATTTTATTTTAGTTTACCTTTAACTTTCATTCACTCATGTTTGACTTCAAGGTCAATTTCGTTCATCACTTGCCATGCTAATTTCAAATTCTTTTCTTCAGGTTTTTTTTTATAGATATTCCACCAAAAGAGATTCTTTGGAAGCCATGGATGGTGAGTCCATTTTATATTCTATATGAAATTTTGCAATATTTTGATTTGTTTTTTATGTTTTCTGATTCTCATTTGTATGTGATTCTATTTTGTTCGTTTTTCTTAATTTGCATCTAAAATTTGTGTCCTATGTTATAGGAGGTGAAACTTTGATCTGTGTATGTTTTGATTAACCTAATCATTATCAGTGAAGTGGATTGATGGAGTGAAAGAATTGAGAGGAGAGAAAGGAGAAGTTGTAGATTTTTTTCCTTGCAACTTTTTACATCTATCTATCATCAATACATATATTAAAAGTCACTTTTCGAAGGCAATATTAGATTTTATAATTAATCATTGTTCTACTATGGTTCAATTAATCAAACTTTAGTGTGATTGGAAGTCTTGCTTGCATGAGTGTGTAATTATCACATTACGATTTAGTATCAGCATATGTTTTTGATTTGGTTATTGTACTTTCAACAACAGTGCTACATAAAGCAAAGAGTTGTTTTAACCGTTCAACAAATATAATGAGTCTAAAATTTCTAGGGGGGTTTTCTTCCATTCATCTTCTTTAGTAGCATGTGATTAGTTTCCCCTTACAAATAGATCTGATTGGTTATGGAAACCACTAGAAGGTCATAGCCAAAAAGTGGCTTCAATTCATTCTTTGGCTTTCATATCTGTCTGCAAATTTGATTGCTATCTTTGCACTATCATAGCTAGATTGATGTTGCACATATTGCTATTATGTTTGGTGGTCTTTAGTCTATCCTACTCTAACATGTCTATCAATCTCACTTCATGAGTTCTTGATTTTCTGTTACTTAGAATGCAGATACAGCTGGAAGCTGCTGATTTGGAAGCAAGTTTCATTTGAATTAGCATGAGTTCATATTAACTCATGTTAAAGTTGGACAACATTCCGGAATAGCACCTAGGATTGCTGCTGATTTGGAAGCAAGTTTCATTTGATTTTTTAATTAGAAATAAATATTTTAATGATTTAAATTCAAAATGTGATACCTTCTTACTTTATGAAGTGCTTTTTTATGCCAAAGAACAGACTCTGATTGCAGTGAAAACAAAATTTGCATATGATGTTAGGTACTGTGTGGAATTTGTGAGTGTGTTTGTGAATAATTTATAAGAAAAGCGGTGGTGATAGTGAGGTAGAGAAATATGAGAGAGATTTTGATGTAAATGGAGATTTTTCTTTCTTACGAGATTTGACTTTTAATCCTTATCCGCACCATTCGAAATTTCCATTATTAATACTATTATTTTCGACACTTATGTCACTGACAAATAATAATGAGGTTCTGATGTAATGTATATTCTTTGTAATGGAGAATTAAGTAGTTGTTTTTAAGAGTCTTTTATATATAATTCAGATGTAAACAATATGCACTCAACTATCACTTGAGCACTAGAGCAAGTAAAGGGAGCATACTACGACTGCTTTACTATTCTGAATTTTTTTATCGCAGAAATGCTCCGGTAAGTAAAACAAGCTCAAAAGCAGAATAGCATGATGAAACTACTAGATATTATTAATGAACCAAACCTTTCAGTTCCAAACTGTCAAGACCTTCGCTAGAAATTTGTTCTAAAGTACGCCCATTAGTACTACTATAAGAGCAAAGCAACATGCTTCTTATATTGGGAGATAGACAAAAGCAGAGGTTGCCTTAGTAAGCTTTCTCACCTGGATCAACAGAAAAAGCAACTGAAACTCGATCGATGAAAGTTGGAATGGCAAGGTTTACTCTTAAAGTCTTCGGCAGGAGGAGGATACAAGAGATCGACCTTGAAGCAAGCAAGGTATGGTGGGTGTCATCATCTTCATCGATATTACCCACCAGATAGACTTGAGAAAAGACTTTCAGGCATCCTGAGAGTAAGGAGAAGCTGGATCTAAATGTATTAGAAAGAGCCTAAAAGCTTTTATATATAGGAAGAATATTTTACATGAAAATACTTCTACATAAAAATAAATGTTAATAAGATTTCATCGGAATTTTTTTTGTTACAAGAAAAACATAATATAATATAGTTTGATGTTAATTTTTTACTACATAATAATATAGTCCACTTTAATTTTTTTGTACAAATTATTATAGGAGTTAAATTCTCCTACGGGAAGAAATATATTTTAACAAGAAAGCACCTTCATTAAGTATTAATTAATTTATCAAATACAATAACAAATTTCGTGGTACATTCTTTTTTTTCTAAGATTAAAATGTGTTCTGAATGCTTTATTGGTGATTCTTCATATCTATAATTTGTGTTATTGTCTTTAGGCTCATGAAGAATGTGAAACGACTTCATGTTGATATGGGTCAAACTTGGTTTATTTTATTGTGTAAAAAATGAACTCGCATAATCACGTACATAAAGAATATTTTCTCTTTTTTTCATTGTAGATTAAATCAGCTATTGTTTATTAGCCATCATTAAACCACATCCCCTAATATGTTTTGCATAATTTGAGATTTGGTTAACCAATTTTTTTATTAGTTATTCAATTGTACGAAGTTCAATCTATGCAACAAGGGTTTTAATTTAAGACTTTTTATCCACTTTGCTCATCATTTCACACTCTTCTATTTCATCCGTTGTTTATTATATTTTTAATGATCAAGGTATTAATTAACCTATCAAATATAATAGATGTATTCCCCGTGCAACGCGCGGGTAAAAAACACTAGTAGAATAAGATTTAGATAAATAAGGTTGTTAGGTTTTTGAGTGAGTAGTTGAGAGTGGGGCCCATTGTAAGATTATTTAAGGGTTATGAGAGAATTAAAAAGAGAGAAATCAGAAAATTAGGATTAGAGAAGCAGCAGAACAGAGAAACACGTGAAAGGTGAAGGAGAGGAGAAAAGGTGGAGAAAACCTAGAATTTGATCTTCAAGAAGAAAAGGGTCAAGGAGGCTTTGTACCGGTGTCATAGAAGGTAAGAGTTTGAATTTACCTTGTATAATTTTAGTATAACAGAGTTTGAGTTTAACATGAAGGAACCCCCAACTTCTTTGAAAATTCAGAACTGAGAGACTGTGTTGAGTGTTAACATGTGGGAGCAAGATTGATTTTGAGCGAAATTGAGGTTCTGGGGAAAATTGGGTTCTGTTCTGTTCTGCCCGCAGATACCCTAACAGTCTGTGTTGTAGAGAGCATAACTCTCTCTACAGAATTCCAAATTGAGTGAAACCAATTTTGTATGAAAGCTAACTCATAGGGATATGTTGGGTAATATTTTCATAATTTTTCGATTGCTGGTTCAATACCAGAATCATTTGAAATTTCATTCTGTTTCTGCCCGCAGACACCCTATCAGCCTGTGTTGTAGAGAGCATAACTCTCTCTAAAGAATTCTGAATTGAGTGAAACTAATTTTGTATGAAAGCTAACTCATAGGTTTATATTGGGTAATATTTTCATAATTTTTGGATTGCTGGTTCAATACCAGAATTATCTGCAAGTTCACTCTGTTTCTGCTCGCAGACACCCTAACAGCCTGTGCTGTAGAGAGCATAACTCTCTCTACATAATTCCAAATTTGGTGAAACCAATTTTATATGAAAGCTAACGTATAAGGCTATGTTTGGTAAAATTTTCATAATTTTTGGACTGCTCATTTAGTACCAGGATTATATGCAACTTTGCTATGTTTCTGCTTATTTCTGGGATTGATTCTGAAACTGATTCTGGTAATTGATGTGAAACATTTGATGATTTTGTGTTGCTAGTATGTTGGTGGAATAGTGAATGAGTTGATAATTATATTGAAGTGTTATTTTGTGCAATTTTGGTGTGATTTCCGTTATGGAATTTGGTGAGAAAATATGTTATATATTTGGGGCAGGAGTGGTCTCAAATTGCATGTTTTAATTTATGAGTTTTTGCACGAAATACACTTCATTTAGTCAAGAGGCAACATGTCGGTTTTCATCGGAAAACTGAGGTTTGTCCCAGAACTGGCGTGTTTCTGGAAGTCTGGCGTGGACTTCATTGGTGGTTAACTGTCTGGAGTGGACGCGGTGATACCGCTAAGGTTAACAATTGGTACCACATGCATACATTAGAGTCTCACACACTAAGTTTCACGTTTTCAGTGGTTTTATGTGTTTGGTGATTTGTTGGTGAAATGTTTTGCTGTTGTGGTAAAGTCGAATTATTATTCTTCTTTAAGCTTATAATTTTCCGAAACATTAATAAGATTTGTGAAACTGTCTTGAGAGAAAATATTATAATCACTCAGATTTTAAAGAAAATGTAAAGAGTTTATAGAGTAGAATCTGAATTGTTTACTTGCTCTTTGTTGTGCTATATTTTATACAATGTAAGTTCTTACCCTTCTGTTGGAATGATGTTCTATGCGACATCGCTCAGGTACTGGAGGTAGAGATGTGGCTCATGAGGAGTAGCTTCGGAGAGTCTTAGCTTATGTTATTATTATTATTATTATTATTATTATTATTATTATTATTATTATTATAAAATGAGTGTCTTGCTCTGTAATGTAACACTGGGTAGATATTTTACGTTACTTTTACACTTCTGTTGAGAGGATTTTATAACCACTCCTTATGGAAGTTTTTGAATAATTTTCTAAATTATGACGATGTCGTACTGTTGATGGCCGAAGTGCTTATGAAATTCAGTTCTGAGTATGATGAATTTTGTTGGAATATCATGGAAGATGAACCTATTTAAATAAGTGATTTTATGCATCTTAGGATTATCTGGCTGGTTTAGAAATTTTATTGGCAGAAATAATTCATTCTTTGGAAAGCATATGAACTTATAAATTTTCAAACACAATCAGTGTTAATTTTAATGAGTTTTCGTGAAGAAGTGTAATACTCCCTTGATATGTTTTTAAACTCTGATAAACGTTTTTAAATAAAACAATGGGAAAAAGGGGGTGTTACATCCCGCGTGATTGTCCCGTCTTGTGAGACGTTTTTGATCGATCCATTTTGGTAGCAGCATATAGTTGCATTATAGGGAACTAACACCTGACCCTATGTTGTTGGATTTTAGTTATTAGTTTATTGATATCTGATTTGATGTTATATTGTTGAGGTTATTATTATATGAGTTAGAGGCAGTTTGGATGAGCTTCTTTATAAGCTCTTATAGAAAAAGAGCTTTTTGTAGAAGCTCTAAATGAAAAAGCTCCTCTTAAATAAGCTATTTAGCGTTTGGATGCACACATACATAAGTGCTTATTCAAGTAGAAAGTGGCGTTTGGATACATTTGTATAAGCACTTTTATTTTATAAAATTACGAAAAAGGTCATGATTTTAATATTAATAGATTCAAATATTTAAATACTAAAAAATTTATCATTAAACTATTTATTAGTAAAATTATTTAAGTTATTTTATAAATAAATATTATATTTGTAGCTTTTAATGAAATATTTTTGGCAAAAAATATTTGAACAATGTTTTTTTAAAATAACATTGAAATGTTTTATTTATTTGTGTTAGAAATTTTCAAAAAATTAAATGTGTGTGTACACTAAGCATCTCTACTAAAAAAAAAATGCCATAATATCATAATGTTAACAATGCTCTAACAATAACGTCAAACCATATCAAGTATCAAATAGTTAATACAAATCATAATTCGTAGTCTTGAATATAATCATACCACCTTACAAATAAAAAGACATATCTACTAAAGTATCATAGATAACTAGGAAAAAAGCTAAACTCGTGTTGGAAACATATTTTTGATGTGTTCCCTAATTTGCTCCATTTGCAAGGAACTTTGAAAATCAGGTTCCTCCCATGTAACAGTACTTGGGCCAGCTTCATTTTCTCCTCCTCCATCTTCATTTTCATAATTTGCATCAAATTCTTCATCACTTCTATCATTTCTTCTAATAAAGTTATGCAAAGCCATACAAGCCGTAATGATTTTGTTTTGTGTCTTCAAATCATAAGAAGGCATACTACCTAGTATCTTCCATTTTGCTTTGCAACAACCAAATGATCGTTCAATCACATTGCGAAGACTAGAATGATAATAATTGAACACCTCAACTCTCCCTGTTATTCTAGGTCCATTTCTGAATTGCGGAAGATGATACCTATTTTTTTTGTATGGCCCTAGAAAACCCATAAAAGTAGGGTATCCCGCATCAACAAGATAATATTTACCTAAACAATAAAATATTATCGCATGTTAATACATAAGTGTAACAATATTATATAATTATAAGTTTTAAATATTACGTACCATGAGGAGGATGGGGAAAATGCAATGATGGTCTACGCAGAGCCTCCATAAAAATCTTAGCATCATGTGCAGAACCCTCACACATACCTTGATTTTGGCCTCCCACCATTCATCACTAGCAGCTACTGTTCTCTTAGTTGCATCCCAACCAAGACCTGATTCTATTGCATTAAGCTTTGTCCATAATGCCCAATCTACTTTCAAATGATCCCACTTATTTTTAAATTTTTTATAATCATATGCTAACTTTGTGGCATTGTTGAACTTGGCTTGTATATTTGCCCATCCAGTTCTTGTAAAGTGAGTGTGAGGTCTATTCCCAGCACGTACCTCTTCAACGCACACTTTCAAAAAAATTCCAAGATTCTTATCACTCCAATCTGCTCTCTTTCGTTTCACATGAACTTGAGACATTTCAACAAGCTTTAAGAAACAGTATATAAGTGAATGGTAAGCACATCATTCAATTCAATTAATATTGCAAGTTAACTAACTATCTTTCTTAAACAGCAACCGTTTCAACTTGTCCATGAAATGAAATGCTACCAGAGAACACAGTACATAGATGATGATGCCATTGATAATTGAGAAAAAAGAAAAAAGAAAAAAAAAAGTAGAAAACAGAATCAAACCTAGAAGCAAAAGAAGCTAAAAATCAAACCTACCATTGATAAGTGGGTGTAACATACCAAAGTGAGTGTGAACAAGCAATGCTTTCACATACCTTCTTGTAGAAACTTGGTATTGTAGAAGCTTCAGCACTTTTCTTCTGCTTTTCCTTAAAAATGTCAAGCAAAATTCTCTTTGTTTCAAGCTCTGCAAATTAAAGTAGAAAATCAAAATGGGGTGTTGTCAAGTTCTGCAAATTACAATTCCACCATGCAATGAAGCATTCAACTTTGAAAGAATCACCCAATTCAATTTTCTTTAGCTTTAATCCTTTGCTTCAATTTTGTTTTGTTGGTCTTTATAGTGTTAAAATTCTTCAAATTGTCACACTTTGATTAGTGTTTACCATATCATTGTTCCTCAAAGTTAAACAGTCATCACACGTAGTCTTATCACTTGTTAACCACTAAGCTTAAAATGATCAGAAGATGACATTAACAAAGTCTCAAAGCATATATATAGCACCATGATCACTAGCCATAAGTTAATCATAACAAATCTACTACAGGGAAACAGAACAAAGAAATAAGAAATAAAATCTAACATAACTACATAAGACACATACAGATCCATGTAATTATAAATATTTTGATTTGATTAGGCTCCATGCCTAATCAGATTTCAGTGTGGTGATTTCAATTTCAATCACAATGTTGAACTGGAAATTTGGGGAACAAATTCACACAAAATGAAAATCACAAAAATCAGAACGCAACCAGATGAATTCGAAATTGGCAAAGAACAGAACCACCAACAGAAAGTGAATCTCTCAAAATTGATAACATAAGCAGGATCAATTATCAAACCCTAATCAGATTATAACATATAAATCCCTTATCCATCAAACCCTAATCGGATTGTAACCTATAAGAACTACAAAAATTAAACCACAAATTTGGGATAAATCAGAATTCAAGATAATGAAAATAGAGTCGCAATTTGATGAATTCGAAACAGACGAAGACGCACCTTGGTAGGAGAAATAGAGAGAAAAGGAACTGCACGATTAGGTTTTGATGAACTGATTCAATTCGAATGAGAATGTCGATGAGTTGAATCCAAAGAATGTCGATCGTGACGGCGGCGGAGGCCGTGACGGCGGCGGCGACGAGATTCAGTGGGGAACCATTTGTGTGCTAGGGTTTAGTGTTTCAGATGGAGAGAATTGAAATGTAGGACAAGGCTTGTCATTCTGATATTTTGCTAAGGGTAATTTTGTCAATAAAGTTTTAGGTAACAGCTTCCCGAAAAAGCAGAAAAAATAAGCTCCAGGACCCAGCTTTTCAAAAAGATCTTTAAGAAGCTTTTTAATAAGTTAAAATAAATTATCCAAACACCACTTTTTAATAAGCTCTAGCTTTTTTCTAGTGAAAAAGCTGTAATAAGAGCTTATTTATGGTATCCAAACGGCCTCTTAATCTATGTTAAGTTGTTGATATATGAGTTTAGTTATATTGCTGGTTTTGTTGATATCTGGATTAACTTAAGTTGCTAGTTTATTTACCATGCTAGGTAATTAAATTTGAATAGCATGATTTTTCCTCCTTTATATGTGGTAGTTGCATGGAGTTAACCCTTTCTATTTGCTACTTGTTATTTGGGCGCTTAACGCTATTAGGCGATGAAGAGCCTTCTGGCGATGCTTAGCCAGGCTGAGATGGAGGAGGGATAGTAACCGGCGGAGCAAGGATGGAAGAAGCTGTATAGTTTTCCTCTTAGAAGTTTATGCTTGAGTCTTCTTCGTTATCGGAAAACTCTGTTACTAAAACCCTGTTTTCGCCACTGTTTAAGTGTGCATACTTATTTTGGAAACTTGCTTATGCTATTGTAAGACACTATTATTATATGTCGGGAACGGGTTGTTTAATTAAGACTATGTTATGTATTAAACTGTGTTTAGTTGTTTTGAAAAGAAAAAAATTATCGTGTTTTCTTAGGATTACGAAATAGTCCTTAGACTTTGTTAGGTTACTAATGTGACTCCTCAGTTGAGAAACCAGGGTGTTACACTTAGCCCCGTTCATCTTCGGCGCAAGAGCGCTCGATCAGTGAGCTATTACGCACTCTTTCAAGGGTGGCTGCTTCTAGGCAAACCTCCTAGCTGTATCTACACCCCTACCTCCTTTATCACTAAGCGGTCATTTAGGGGCCTTAGCTGGTGATCTGGGTTGTTTCCCTCTCGACGATGAAGCTTATCCCTCATCGTCTCACTGGCCGACCTTGACCCTTATTATTTTCAGGTCATATCTAGTATTCAGAGTTTGCCTCGATTTGGTACCGCTCTCGCGGCCCGCACCGAAACCGTGCTTTACCCCTAGATGTCCGGTCAACTGCTGCGCCTCAACGCATTTCGGGGAGAACCAGCTAGCTCTAGGTTCGAGTGGCATTTCACCCCTAACCACAACTCATCCGCTGATTCTTCAACATCAGTCGGTTCGGACCTCCACTTAGTTTCACCCAAGCTTCATCTTGGTCATGGATAGATCACCCAGGTTCGGGTTCATAAGCAGTGACAATTGCCCTATGAAGACTCGCTTTCGCTACGGCTCCGGTGGTTTCCCTTAACCAAGCCACTACCTATGATTCGTCGGCTCATTCTTCAACAGGCACGCGGTCAGAGCTCCGGGCTGGGCTCCTCCCACTGCTTGGGAGCTTACGGTTTCATGTTCTATTTCACTCCCCGATGGGGGTTCTTTTCACCCTTCCCTCACGGTACTACTTCACTATCGGTCACCCAGGAGTATTTAGCCTTGCAAGGTGGTCCTTGTTGATTCACACGGGATTCCACGTGCCCTATGCTACTCGGGTCAGAGCATAAGCTAGTGATGCTTTCGGCTATTGGACTTTCGCCATCTAGGGTGCAGCACTCCACCGCTTCGCCTAGCAGCACCACGCTTGTATAGCTCTCCCACAACCCCGTTTTCACGGTTTAGGCTGCTCCCATTTCGCTCACCGCTACTACGGGAATCGCTTTTGCTTTCTTTTCCTCTGGCTACTAAGATGTTTCAGTTCGCCAGGTTGTCTCTTGCCTGCCCATGGATTCAGCAGTAGTTCGAAAGGTTGACCTATTCAGGAATATCCGGATCTATGCTTATTTTCAACTCCCCGAAGCATTTCGTCGCTTATTACGCCCCTCCTCGTCTCTGGGTGCCTAGGTATCCACCATAAGCTTTTCCTCGTTTGAACCTCGCCCTTAACTTGAAGGCTATGCCATCCTAAGGTGCTGCTAGATGGAAGAAGGATCTTATCAACGTCCATGAATGATAAATTCTAATAGTATAGATCAAACTGCCGAATCGGAAAAATTGGGTGCTATCATATAGCTTTGGATCGGCTAAGTTCACGAGTTGGAGATAAGCGGACTCGAACCGCTGACATCCGCCACAGGGTAAACCACCGCCTCTCAGGCCCCGACTGATTCTACCATAGAGGCCAACGATAGACAATAACCCGCCGAACAAAGCTTACAACTTTCATCGTACTGTGCTCTCCAAAGAGCAACTCTTCTTAAAATCTCAAAAGGTGCTGAGTTGGAATCCCATTCTAACTAAAGATTCTCGTGGTTCTGGAGAATCCAACTACAGGAGAACCGGGAACGGAGAGCTTTCCCCCTTTTCGCCCGACTCTTTGGTCTTAAGAATGCTGGTTTTAAGAATGAGTGAT
Source organism: Lotus japonicus (assembly GCF_012489685.1). Classification (NCBI taxonomy): domain Eukaryota; kingdom Viridiplantae; phylum Streptophyta; class Magnoliopsida; order Fabales; family Fabaceae; genus Lotus; species Lotus japonicus. Next base: position 90,049,881 of record NC_080043.1, on the reverse strand, counting down.
TGCCCTTCTCCGACCCTTACTGTCCAACCTGAGAGCGGATAGCTAATGCGTTCCGCTTTTTGAACAGGGTTCTATGGTCGGTCCGCGACCCCTGGATGCCGAAGCGTCCTTAGGGTAATCTCGTAGTTCCTACGGGGTGGAGACGATGGGGTCGGTCCATGGATTTTCGTTCCTTTTGCCGCGTTTCACTCAAAGGGTTGAAGGGAGATAGTGCATCAAGCTGTTCGCAAGGGCCAGCTTGATCCTCGTCCCCAGGATCCCGGATGAGGAAACCCTAGGAGAGCCACCGACTCCAACTATCGTCCATGTACGATCCATAATACTATATCTGACCAACTGCTCATCCTACCTCCTCTACGTTCTTGACAGCCCATCTTTGTCCTTTGTCTCAGTAGAGTCTTTCAGTGGCATGTTTCGGTCCTCTTTCCCATTACTTAGAAAAAGTATAAAGAAATATTTCCGGAGCAGAGAATGAAATTTACTCCTCTGGGAACAGGATTCTGGTAGGTAGGTACTATTTTTATACTTGAACTAAAATTTCGGAATATAATTTTTTTTTCATGAACTAAACTATTTTTTATTACTGAATTTTCTCTTCTCTAAACCATATATCTTTCAATTCAAGATTTAAATTATAATTTTTTGGTCAAAGAAGATTTTAATTTCAGAAACACTGAATTACTAGGGGCATTCTAGGCCCTTCTGGTTGGCCCGACTTGTTCTGACCGACTTACTCATTCATGTCGCGCCGGGCCACAACAGACCATCACAGTTTTAACCCGATTAATCTTATGCCTAAATTGAACTGAGCTACTAATTTACCAGTTCAGCCCTTTAAAAGTGATGAAACGATATCAAAAATTACATTACTCTTAAAAAAATACATCATCGAAACACACTCATATGTCAATTTTGTATCCACCAACAATATTTTTTTCAACCCTGTAATATAAGAATTGTTTAGTTTTGGTGAAGATGTTAAATTTTTGTTTGGTGTTGGTCCTACCTTGCACGTGAAGAAGAGTTATAATAAGATTGCATTAAAATGAAACTCTATGATTGGGTTTGGTAATATAATTGAATATGACGGAACAGAACCGAATGCAACAAAATAATAATGTAATGTGTATTTGGTAATGTCAGATTATTAAAACACAACTATAAGTTTTTTTTTTGGTGTAAGACGGGAAAAATTACAATTTTAATTATATATTACATATTTAATATTTATTGAACTTAAAAATTGAATTCAACAAGATATATTTTTCATATATATTATAACAGAACAAAAAATATAATTTTACAAAAAAAAATTCACATAAAAGTTATAAATGAATTATTTTTATATTTTAATTTATAATAATATATCATCACTAAATATATATACAAAATTGTTAATTTTTTAAAATATGCATAGTTTTGTTTTTGAAAGTGATACTTTTTAATTGTTAATATAGTTAAACACATAATAATTTAGTAATTAATATTAATTTATAGCATATTATTATTATTATAAATTACTAAAAAAAATCAAATATAAACAAGGGTATTTGACTCGTGTAAAATGTTTGAGAGAGTGCTCGGTTACGTCTTGTTTTGTTTCACCTTAAAAATATAGCAAATACATAACATAACTAGTACGTCATGTTTCGTTACAACCTCTCTACCAAACACTACCTATGTTAGGGTATCTCCAATGCAGGGTTCTTAAGCCAGTTGAAATACATAAGCAACATTGCTTGTTTTGGGATGTGATAAGAGGTTTTTGACATTGAGTTACTTGTTCCTAAAAGTCTAGCAACGTTCCTAATTTAAGCAACCGGTTCTAAACCCGTTCTTAAATTTATGGTTAAAAGAAGAGGGAAAAAAGTGACTCGTGAACATATGGTAAATGAACCAAACCAATACATAGTAAATAAATCCCAAAATTACATGAACGGGTCTTAGACCATATACAATGGTTGTTTAATTTTGATGTTGAAGAGTGTTGAACATTGTTGAAGTGATGCAATGGTTGTTGAGGAGTGTTTAGAGGAGAGAGAACCGGCTGAATTGTTGAAGAAATTCAACAATGTTGAGAGGAGAGAGGGACGCCACGTGGCGCCCTCTGAATGGCTCGGTCAGGCGCGTGCAATACACGCGCCGACAGGGAGCGTGAGCTGCAGGTCTTGGAGAGAGAAAACGTGATGGTGGATATGTCCTGACACGTGTCATTCTCTGATTGGTTCCCCGGATTTTCTTTTACCCTTATCTTTTGAGCTCAATTATCTGATAAAAAAAATTATCTGGAAAAAAAAAATTATACCAAAATTCGTGATATTTTTTTCTCTATAAATAGAGACTTGGTTTGTTTGATTTGGACACAGAAAAAAAAATCAAATTTTCACCATCTTATTATCTCTCTCACCATCTTATTTATCTATCAATTAGCATTTGTTTTGAAATGGATCCCAACAATCCCCATTTCAACACCCAGAATTCTTCAAACAACCCATTTTACAACCAAAATCCCAACAACTATGAAGATCCAAATCAAATTTCTTACCAATGTCCTCAAAATCCAAACTATTATCAAGTCCCACATCAAATCTCCAACCAACGTCCTCAAAATCCAAACTATTATCAAGTCCCACATCAAATCTCCAACCAACGTCCTCGAAATCCAAACTATTATCCAGATCCAAATCAATATTCGTACCAACCTCCTCAAAACATACAAAATTTTAACCAGTCATCAATTGCTCCAAACTCTCATCCATCTTATGGATCTGTGAGATATTCATCTCAAACACCCCAGTCTAGTGGTTATATGCCAGTGGTTCCTGAAAATTTTCCGAGTGTTGATGTGTCGGAATTTCCGGAATTTTCAACACAAGTCAATCTTGGTGGCGGGTCAGCTGATAATGAAGTCAATGAAGTCACTCCTAAGAGCAAAAAAACTGTTTCACCCGCATGGAACACTGCACAAAATCTAGTGCTAATTAGTGGGTGGATTAATTGTGGAACAAGCAGTGTTGTCGGAAGAAACCAGAAAGGAGAAACATTTTGGAGAGATATTGCTGAGTATTGTAATGAGCATTGCTCATTCGATCCTCCGCGCGATTGGGTTGCCTGCCGAAACCGTTGGAATTATATGAACGCAAGATTGGGTAAATGGATTGGCGCTTATGATAGCGCTAAGCGTGAGCAACGAAGCGGTTGGTCGGAGGATGATGTTATCGCAAAAGCGCAGGAATTATTCGCAAGTGGGAAGATTGGTCAATTTACTTTCATGGAAGAATGGCGCGCTCTCCGTGATCAACCACGTTTTTGTAGTCAGGTAGGAGGAAATAGTGGCTCGAGAAGTAGTGGATCTAAGAGATCACACGACAGTGATGCAAGTGGCTCAAACTCTATAGGATCAATTCCTCGTCCAATGGGTAGGGAGGCAGCTAAAAAAAAGAGTAAAAAGAAAATTAGAGAAGATGCCGACGAGGTGGTGGACAAAGAGTGGGATTCTTATATCCATTTCAAGGAGAAAGAGCTTGAAAAATTGGAAATGATAGCATCGGTGCAAGCAGAGACTAACGAATTGATGAAAGAGAAGACTAATGCGATGAAAGAGAAGACTAATGCTAAGAAAGTTAGTATGTATCTAAAGCTAACTTCGGAAGAGCATCTCAGTGACCGTAAGAAAGAGTTGTTAGAGCAGTTGTCCAAAGAGCTATTTGGAAATTAATTTCAAGCGAGTCTTTGTCTGTATTCGGTCAAACTTGTCAGTGGTGTGAAGTCTGTAGTCTTTGCTTTAATGTTTGCTTTAATAATTTTCAAGTGGTGACAACTATGTAATGTTTGCTTTAATGTATGGGTAACTGTGTTTGAATATGTACCACTCAATTCGAATCTTGTCCTTTTCCGATAATTAACTCTGGTTGATAACTTATTTCAAATCCGCTAGTGGTGTCAAGTCTGTAGTGTTTGCTTTAATAATTTGCCCGTGGTGTCAAGTCAGTAGTGTTTGGCTTTAATAATTCTCGGGTAACTGTGTTTGAATATGTACCACTCAATTCGAATCTTGTCCTTTTCCGATAATTAACTCTGGTTGATAACTTATTTCAAATCCGCCAGTGGTGTCAAGTCTGTAGTGTTTGCTTTAATAATTTGCCCGTGGTGTCAAGTCAGTAGTGTTTGGCTTTAATAATTCTCGGGTAACTGTGTTTGAATATGTACCACTCAATTCGAATCTTGTCCTTTTCCGATAATTAGCTCTGGTTGATAACTTATTTCAAATCCGCCAGTGGTGTCAAGTCTGTAGTGTTTGCTTTAATAATTTGCCCGTGGTGTCAAGTCAGTAGTGTTTGGCTTTAATAATTCTCGGGTAACTGTGTTTGAATATGTACCACTCAATTCGAATCTTGTCCTTTTCCGATAATTAGCTCTGGTTGATAACTTATTTCAAATCCGCCAGTGGTGTCAAATCTGTAGTGTTTGCTTTAATAATTTGCCCGTGGTGTCAAGTCAGTAGTGTTTGGCTTTAATAATTCTCGGGTAACTGTGTTTGAATATGTACCACTCAATTCGAATCTTGTCCTTTTCCGATAATTAACTCTGGTTGATAACTTATTTCAAATCCGCCACTCAACCACCATTCAATGTACCTATATATATGGACTCATAGATCCATTGATGTACCAATATCCCAAATCTCTTCCAATCTACTTCAAATTTCACAAAAAATGGATCCATCTGATTGCCCTTTTGATCTTGCAGCATACATTCAAAATAGTCAAATTGAAGAAGCTTATGTACTCAACCGATTTAGAGAGCGTCGAAGAAAAATTCGAGAAGATACTGCACCTCGTAGTAGAAAATATCTCGGTAGAGATCATACAAAGGCAAACCAGAGGCTAATTGGCGACTACTTTGCCAATGAGCCTACATATGACGATGCAATGTTTCGTCGTCGGTACCGGATGCAAAAACATCTTTTCCTTCGAATCGTTGGTGACCTTTCAAGTAGTGATAACTACTTCACCCAACGCGTTGATGCAGCCAATAAACAAGGTATATCACCCTTAGCAAAATGTACCACAGCAATGCGAATGTTAGCATATGGTGTGGCAGCAGATGCGGTCGATGAGTACATCAAAATTGGAGGTACTACAGCATTGGAGTGTTTACGTAGATTCTGTAAAGGAATCATACGATTGTATGAGCAACAGTACCTGAGAGCACCAACCCAAGAAGACCTGCAAAGAATACTACATGCTAATGACATGCGGGGGTTCCCAGGCATGATCGGGAGTATTGACTGCATGCACTGGGAGTGGAAAAATTGTCCTAAAGCATGGGAAGGTCAATTTACTAGAGGGGATAAGGGAACCACAACAGTTATTCTTGAAGCAGTTGCAACTTATGACCTATGGATCTGGCATGCCTTTTTTGGATGTCCTGGAACGTTGAACGACATAAACGTTCTAGATCGGTCACCAGTGTTTGATGACGTGGAACAGGGAAAGACTCCAGCTGTGAATTTCTTTGTGAATGGTCGTCCCTATAATATGGCATACTATCTAGCCGATGGTATCTATCCTTCTTATCCAACTTTCGTCAAAACGATTAGACTTCCTCAAAGTGAACCCGATAAGTTATTTGCAAAAGTTCAGGAGGGATGTTGGAAGGACATCGAACGTGCATTTGGAGTTCTTCAAGCTCGTTTTAAAATCATCCGTGAACCAGCTCGCTTGTGGGACATAGATAACTTGAGTATCATTATGAGGTCATGCATCATATTACATAATATGATTGTCGAGGATGAACGAGATTCATATGCTCAACGTTGGACCGATTTTGAGCAATCTGGGGAAGGTGGATCTAGTACACAGCAACCATACTCGACCGAGGTTTTACCCGCTTTTGCAAATCATGTGCGTGCTAGATCCGAGTTGCGTGATTCAAATGTTCATCATGAACTGCAAGCAGATCTAGTGAAGCACATCTGGGCAAAGTTTGGAATGTCTCAGGATTGAAGATGATTTGTATCGTACTATTTACGTTATTTGTGTGTTGTGTGCTTAGTTTTCCCTTGTCTTGCATTTTAAGATATTGTGTGCTTAGTTTGTTATCTTGCATTTTATTTTAAGAAAATAAAATAAATTCTTGTATGCTTAGTTTGTTGTCTTGCATTTTAAGTTAAGAAAAAAAAATTATAGTCTATATTTTTTTAAAAAAGTCTATATTAAAAAAAAAACAAATTGTTAAGTGTTTATTGTTTTAATTTAATTTAAATCGATAATTGTAATTTTATGTAATTATAAAAACAAAAATATAAAATTAAATAAAAATGTGAAATAAAAAAGTGGTGGGGTAGGGTGAGTGGTGAGTGGTGGGGTAGGGTGTTGAGAGTTAAACAAAACCATTGGAGTGGGTAATTGTTGAAAGTTTGTTGAATTGGAGAGAGAAAATGATGTGGAGTGTTGGGAAGAGAAAAAGTGGGGCAGAAAAGGGTTAAACCATTGTATATGGTCTTACAACAAGCAATTTACAATCAAGAATAAGCAAGAAAAACAGACCCACCCACCCACTTTGCTTTTGCTTTTAAAGGATAATTTTACCTGCAAAAACCTCTGCAGACCACGTTAGTTGACCCGTCACTGCTGTTTTGTCTCCCTTCACATCACAGCACTGCATCTCATCACACATTGGCTTCTGCTCTGCTCCTCCGTTTTCTGTTCAAGAACTCGCTGACAAAACACGTTTGCGTCACTCTTTTGACTCTCTCACTCTTCACCTTCCCACTATAAATAATTTGCATTTTGCAATACCCTTTTGCTCCTCTTCACTTTACTCCACTCATTGCTTCAAATGGAAAACCTTCGTCACTTTCTCTCCTTTCTTCTTTTCCTTGGTTTCTTGTTCCATGAAGGAAAGGTTGCTGCAGCTTTCAAGAAAAACCAAGATGGATCAGAGGAATGGGGATACGTTGAAGTCAGACCCAGTAAGCTTAAATGCATTAAATTCTGTTTTTTTTTTCCATCATGGGCATTTTCAAGTTACTATATTTCATATTTTGAGTGTGTGGAAAAGGAAAATGGAGTGAAACTAACAATACCCTTATACTCATGTTTTGTTATTGCAGAAGCACACATGTTTTGGTGGCTTTATAAAAGTCCTTACAGAGTGGAAGATCCCAATAAGCCATGGCCTATTGTTCTCTGGCTGCAAGGAGGGCCTGTAAGTGTTATTGGACTTGGTTATGTAATCTGAATCTGAATTGTGAATTAGGCACATGTTCTGTTTGAGTTTATGTATGAATGGGATTTTGAAATATTGTTCAGGGTGCTTCTGGGGTTGGGATTGGAAATTTTGAAGAGGTTGGTCCTTTGGACACTGGATTGAAGCCAAGGAATTCAACATGGTTGAAGAAAGCAGATCTCTTGTTTGTGGTGAGTTCTGACTCATCCATCATGAACTTTTTGTTTGATTTCTCTGGTTCTGTTCATCATTTGATGATTTTTTATGTCATGGCGTAGGACAATCCTGTTGGAACCGGGTACAGCTTTGTGGAGGACAAGAAGCTCTTTGTGAAAACAGATGTGGAGGCAGCCACTGACTTGACTACATTGCTAATTAAGATATTCAACAGGGATGAAAATCTACAAAAGAGTCCTCTGTTCGTTGTGGCAGAGTCTTATGGTGGGAAATTTGCTGTCACTCTTGGATTATCTGCTTTGAAAGCAATTGAAGATGGGAGATTGAAGCTTAAATTTGGAGGTAGTCATTGAAAACATTTCTGAATTGTGGATGGGGTTAACTTGTTAATTTCTTTGTGTTAGTTAGGAAAATTGGCTGGTTCTTAATGTTAAGTTTTTCCAGAACAACAGAAGAACTTTAAGAAATGTTTGATTTTGGGTAACTTTTTTCTTTTGTAGGTGTGGCATTAGGAGATAGTTGGATCTCCCCAGAAGATTTTGTGGTAGGTGATTGAATTATTTTGCCCATAAGTTTGTGTTCTTGAACATTCTCAGTTTCATACTCATTCTCCAAAATTACAGTTTTCATGGGGTCCTCTCCTCAAAGATGTCTCAAGACTTGATGATAATGGATTAGAAAAATCAAACAGGTAGAGTAAATCCATTGTCCAACTTCTCAAATAAAAATAAATTGTACAACAAAAAATAGTACTGTCCTATAGAATGGCTATTTTCTCTGTTGTCTAACAAATCCATTTTAGAGATCAGTTTAGCTCAGAAGATCAAGCAACAACTAGAGAATGGTAAATTTGTTGATGCAACCAACTCATGGGGTGAACTTGAGTCTGTGATTTCTGCTAGCAGCAACGATGTGGTAATCTTCTTTCAGCATCTCTGATCTCTCTTTCTAACAAACAATTCAATTAAATGATTGAGACAACATGTTAAAAGGTCTTATTAATTTTTGTTGACTCTAGGACTTCTACAACTTTTTGTTGGATGCGGGAAGTGATTCAGTAACCTTATCAGTAATGGAGCTGGGGTTATTCAAAGAAGTAGCAATGAAGCGCTACTCCAAGTATCTCACTTCTTCCCTGAGGTCAAAGTCACCATCTCCAGGCGGTGATGAAGATCTTGACCAATTGCTAAACGGTGTCATAAAGAAGAAGTTAAAGATCCCTGAAAATGTCACGTGAGTTTGTATTTCTTTGACTAGGAATGATCACTGCTCACAATTTCACTGCAAACCCATGAAATGACCAATTTATCTACTGTGCTGACAGATGGGGAGGGCAGTCCGATGATGTTTTCATAAATCTTGAAGGTGATTTTATGAAACCAAGAATTGAGGAGGTAAAAAGATAATAAGTGCATGTTTTGAAATAGGCTGAAAACCTAGGCAAAATCACTATGGACGGACACAAAAGTGAATGAAAGTCGCTTCTTTCTACCTACCGTGATTTTGACTTACCGTGGTTTTCCATAGTATATTCACAACAAGTCCTAATTGTATATCAAAAATCATGTTCACAATCATTCCTAGATGGTCCATTTAGGCTTAAAATCAACATTTCTAGTGAACTTTTTGTTCTCCTGGGTTTTCTTCAAGTGGGGAAATTTTTTTTTTCCTTTTTTGGATATTTTATGTCCTTTAGTAAAATCTCTATTATGCAGGTTGATGAGTTGCTGGCTAAGGGGGTCAGTGTGACTGTTTACAATGGACAAGTAAGGTTTCATTTCCCAGCACTCCCATTGTTTGACTGGTTTGAAGATCCCCTGTTTTATCTTTACGTTTTAATAAGATGATTATTTTATTTCATGTGACCTCATAATCTTTCTGACTCTTATAGGTTGATTTGATTTGTGCAACCAAGGGTACTGAAGCTTGGCTCAAGAAACTCAAGTATGCATCTCTTTCCTACATAATTGATCCTTCAATATTGGTAAAAGTAAAGAAAATTCTGTGTACATCCGCACAGCACAAACAGCTCACACTCAAAGCGAGAAAGGAACAAAAGAAAAAGAAGTAATGAATGTAATATGATAAAAATAGAGAAATAAAGCCAAAAAAAAAAGGTGTATGTTTGATGTCTAAGTGTGTTTGTATCTCTGTTTAAGTTGCTCAAAAACTCATTAACTCTAATGATACAAAAAACACATTTAAACTGTTTTAAATATGCTCTAACAGAAATACATGGAAATTTTCGGTGTTTCTTATTTTGTTCTCCATCTTTATTCTGTAGGTGGGAAGGACTTAAAAGTTTCTTGGGGAAAGACAGAACACCCCTCCACTGTGGAAGTAACAAAACGACCAAAGGCTTTGTGAGGTCATACAAAAACCTACACTTTTATTGGATCCTTGGAGCCGGCCATTTTGTAAGTCAATATCAATCATAATCTCAACAGCTATTCTTATGTTTTCACTTTTCAATGCAGCAACAAAGTGACTTGTCGTGTGCTCTTCTACATTATCTATAAATACACAAGTTACAATAAGCCAATACTGTTTATAGGTTCAATGTGATTTAGATTTTAGTTTTGCAGTTTAGCTAATTATACTCATCTAAGTTACAGTTACTATTCTTAAGGCATTGATTTTTATATTTTCTTACTTATTTAACTTTTGTCATGTATATAAACTTTGGGGTGTGGAGGTCTAAGGTGATAGTTGAAAGGGGGAAAAGTACCTTTCTTTGTGCTTCATTGAGGATCGTCTTAGAATCACTTTTTTTAAGAAACCATTCATCTGTAACTGTCAAACATGCAAATTTGCTATTCCAGATTCCATATTTTGTTTTTGTTTCTTTCCTTCGTTGCAGTAAAAATAAAAGATGAGTTGTCATTTTTCACATATGTGATAGCCAGCAAATTTAAGGGTTCTCTTCCTTGTTTTTCATTATTATTTTCAAATAAATCCTTGTTAAAATAATTATTTTATTATCCTTAGGGAAAAAAGTGTGTTTAGGAAAAAGTTAAAACCAACTTAAAACGACTTTTAGACTTAGGGGAACAGTTTCTTCCTTCTACTTTTATTTATTCGAACTCACGAAAGAGGTTTTAACCGACTTTCAACGTTTATCCAAACACACTAAAATGCTTCATCTTGTTCTAGTATGCATTGTTTGGTTCAAAGAAAATGAGATGAAAGATGAAGAGTTGAAAGAAAACATGGACAACTAGACATTTTCTCTTGTTTGGTTGCAGCAGAAAAAGGAAAAAGAAAGAAAAAAATATGGGGGCCCCACCTAACAAAGTTTTATCTCCTTTGATGAAGAGAAGTTGTAGAATCTGTGTGTGTTTGGTTTCAAATCTGGAGAGGCCAAACGTGGATCCAGAAATCTAAAAACAACTATTTCTTGCGTCTGTAAACGTGGATCGGGGCCAAACGTGGATCCTGAATGTGTTTTCCAAACACACACAGAGTGGAAATAATTATAGATAAAATGTCAATTATACCCCTGTACAACTTCAAAGTTTTTCTATCACCCAGGATAAAATAGTAATGGTCTATTACACTCTTTTTCTTTTCATATTCTCTCATCCCAAATACTTATCTCTCTTTCTTTTTTCACTTTTCTTTCCCAACCAAACATAGTGTTAAAGTTTTGTAAAAATTTTGAACTACAAAATTGAATTTTTAATTTTTTTTTCAAACTTTTTACATGTGCTTTAAATGTATATCTTAACAAAATCTTTAAATAAAACTGTTAATGAATGTTCTGTTTTTCCTTAGCAGATCTAGAAAAAGTTACTCCTTCAAGTGTTGAGTGTTTTTTTCTTTGGAAGGTACTCAAAATAACGTAAGAATGAAATCATAGAGATATATACAAAGGGAAGCAGAGGCATTTATGATGAGTGTGTAGGAAGTAGGAACAGATGAGATTGATAGAGATGCTGACTACATTATTACTTTTGTGGGAAACATTAGTGTCAGAGTCCAAGTTATAAGATCAATGATACTGTCTCTGCACAAAAATCTGTGTCTGTGCTTCAGTTCCTTATTTTTTGTCTTAAGAAGAGTACACTAATTTATGATGGTTGCTTATTGCTTCAGGTACCCACTGATCAGCCATGCGTAGCACTTGACATGGTTGGTGCTATTACACAGTCACCAGCAACATGAAGTTGTACATAGAAAAGGAAATTACTATTTACTTATAAAATAAAATCAGCTTACACGAAAGAGCATTGATTGTTGGTCAAGCAAAGGGTGAGTCAACAAGCAAAAGCTGGAACAGGATCAATCACAGAAAACAGCAATAAACTCTTGGAAGGGAGAGAGCTACATTGATGTTATTTATGGCTTATCAAATTTTTTTTTACAATGTCATTCTTTTCCCATGTCATAATCACAAGTAACTTTTCTTGTAAGTTTGGCTATTCTGGTAAAATAAAAATCTAGTGAATGAGAAAATTAGGTATTTCTTATTTAAATAGAAATAAACAATTCTCTAGATGTTATTTATCTACTAGTTACCTTTTTTTTTTGTCCTTTATATTAGGTAAATGTCAAAATCTGAAGAACGGGTGAGCCAAAAGTTATAATTGGTAGTAGCATGTTTCAATATGTTTTTTTTTTTTCCAAAATCAATTATGAAATCAATATAGTTTCAAAAAAAAAATTATGAAATCAAGAAGCTATTTGTAAAATATTCTCTCTGATGTTAATTCTAATTTTAAAATTAAACGTAGAAGAATTTCTTGACCTGCAATGAATTTTCATTTCTAATCGGGTTAGAATCACATAGTAAATTTTGTCATATGGCATAAATATGTTTTTAGCCCTTCGAAATGTAGCAAATGTTCGTTTTAGTTTTTGAAAAGATATTCCTTAGTTTTTAATTATTAGTAAACAGTCAATTTGGTCCACTGGTCATAGTCCACCCCTAGCACACATGGGCCAAGGCCAAATAGCTCACGGGGCCAAAAGCCCCTGAAACCCATGTGGGCTAGGGTCAGCCCATGAGCTCTTTTTTTGGTCGAAGCCCATGAGCTCTATAATGTCAAAATCTCTCTTTCTCTCTCTCTCTCTCTAACCTCGAAACTCTAAAATCAGATATAGTGATACAGCCCAACTTGAACTAGTCTTGGGCTCTTGGCTACCTAAATGCGTCTGGCTGACGCAGCGACATCCAATTCGTTGTGGAAATTTAAAATCGGCTAAACCCTATCGATATGAAACTCTTAAGTCGGCCCTAAACTCTACAATTGTCATAAACTCTAAAATCGAAACTAAACCCTAATTTGCACATGTGTGTTTGTGGCGCAACGGTCACCTATGAAAAAAATTTGAAACTCAAATCAGTTCGAAATTGAGTAGAGTACATATTAGTATATCATTATCAGTGTGTACCTAAAATGTGCATATGTGGCTACTCATTTAATCCTTTATAAGATTTTTTTTTGTCAAAGACATATAGAATAAAAACTTAAAGGGTTACCAAAAATATGTTAAACAGATAAATCTGAGATCAAAGTCCGACCCAAGTAATTGTGCAGAGTAACTAAGATTTTGGATCATGAAATCAAATTTAGTACATCAATTTAATCTCGTTAAATTTAGTAGTACATCAATACTTACAATTTTGTATTATTTACATCCACCCCTCCTTCCACTTTTCCGAGCCTTTCCACAACCAGCACCACCTGCATCTCCGCTGGTGACTTCATCCTCGCGGCGAGTTCCGACCATCCCCTAAATGTTGTCTTAATGCATGCTCAATCTTACTTAATGTTGTCTCGTTACATGTGTGGCTGATTTGTTATGATGGCTGCCCCATCCTAATAGATTCGGCAATTTGGTAACAACAACAATTTGGAAGCAAGTTCACTCAGTGAATTAAGTGTCTCCTTCTTAATTTGCATTCATTCTTAGAGCATCTCCAATGCAAGGTTTTTAATTTTTATTTTGGAGTTAAGAACTAAGAACTTTACTATTGGAGGAGCTGACATTGACTCTTTAGTTCTTAAAAAATAAGAACTCAGTTCTTATATAAGGAGTTTTACTTTTTGAGTTCTTAGCTTAAAATATTAATTATTTCTCTCTCATTCAAATTACTTTATTACTTTATGAGTTTTGTTTTATTATTTTATGAAAATAAAAAGTATAAATTATGTGGTTGGTATGACCAAATGAATAGTGGTAAGAACTAAGAACTCATGGTTTGAACAAAATTGTTTGAGAGTTGCTTAAACACATGTGGCAATACGGGCCCACATGAATAGTGTTAAGAACTAAGAAATAAGAACTAGCATTGAAGATGCTCTTAGTACGAGCCAAATCACCTTTCAATTTGTTTGGCACATTTTCCTTTTTCTACCTAGACACACTACCTTAATTAGCCTTTAAGATCAAAATACGATTAATACTGTGGTTGTGAAACAATGAAGATAATAAAGCACAGCACTGCGTGTGCTTATAAATGTCAAATTTAGTCAAGCATTTTTTATAAGAAAGAAGAAAAGAACATTGTATAAGATGGAGGGAATAGAACACAGGACAGTGGAAGTGAATGGCATCAAAATGCACATTGCAGAGAAAGGACAAGGCCCTGTGGTGTTGTTCCTGCACGGGTTCCTTGAGCTGTGGTACTCTTGGCGGCACCAGATCGTGGCTCTGAGCTCCCTCGGATACCACGCGGTGGCTCCGGATCTGAGAGGCTACGGTGACACTGCTTCAATAAGCAGCTACTCGTGCTTTCACTTAGTGGGTGACATTGTTGCACTGATAGACCTTTTGGGTGCCCAACAAGTGATCCTGGTGGCTCATATATAGTTGGGGATCCATCATCGGTTGGTACCTCTGCATGTTTCGCCCTGAAAGAGTTAAGGCCTATGTGTGCCTTGGTGTTCCTTTATTCCGCAGAAACCCTCAACTTAGGACTCTAGATGCCATGCGCCAAATGTATGGAGATGACTATTATGTCTGCAGATTCCAGGTTATTTATAATATGTTTCTTATGTGTTAAAATTGATTTAATATGAACCAAAATATTATAGCATAGTCAAAATGTAATCATAATTCTTTGTGTAACACAGGAGCCGGACGAAATGGAGGCTCAGATGGGGTGTTGAAAAACTACCTTACAAATCGAAAAACAGGTCCTTTAATCTTTCCCAAAGGAGAGTTTGGAACTGGATTCAATCCGGATACCCCTAATACCTTGCCCTCTTGGCTCACACAAGATGATCTTGCTTATTTCGTGGCAAAATTTAAGAAAACAGGCTTCATTGGAGGGCTCAACTATTACAGAAACATTAACCCGTAACGAACTTTCAGATTATATATGTATTTTATGAGAATGGCTTTCTTATGCGATATATTTTATGTGCTTCACTAAAACAATTAATTAGTTGTGTTTGTATGAATTTAATTTGCAGAAAATGGGAGCTGACAGCACCATGGACTGGAGTGAAAATCAAGGTGCCAGTAAAGTTTATCACAGGAGAGTTAGACATGGTATATACTTCGTTTAACATGAAGGAATATATCCACGGTGGAGGCTTTAAGGAGGACGTGCCCAATCTTGAGGAAGTCATTGTGCAAAAAGGAGTGTCTCACTTCAATAACCAAGAAACACCCAATGAAATTAACAATCACATATACAACTTCATTAAAAAGTACTAATCTGAATACTATTAAAATGATATTGAGATCAAATATAAATTAAAATCGATTATGATCGTTGGCAAATACGTTTATGTAATTTTTAATAATATATATTAAGCTCTTTTGTATTTGGAGAAAATAAACTCTTAATATATTAGACGGTCAAGTTGTCTATAACGTGTTTTCTAAATAAAAAAAAGCTACGCCGGCCTGGATTGTTGTCAATTTGACGGTATTTTTATCGGGATTTGTTCCCGTTGAATTATCAACGAACTCAAAATTTAAAATTGCCGCCGGGTGAAACGTGACAAATTTTTAAAAGTTCAAATATCAATTGCCGACAACTTTACCAACAACTATATTAACACCCCAAATAAAAAGAAGAAAAAAGAAAAGTTCGGATATCGGTTGCTATCAACTTTACCAACCATATATTTTTTGTGTGGAGCAATTTAAATAAATTATTCAACTTAATTAATAATATTTAGTTACATAAAGAAAACTGTAATACGAGCAATTTAATACCCCAAATAAACTCTAATATTATTTACATAGATGTTTAAATGACCAATGAGAAAGTTTGGGTTAAATAACTCATCATTCAATCAGATAAAAGATAAGTGAGTTGAAATCTCTTTATTTTATTTATAAAAAATCATATTAGTCCATTGAACTGTGAGGTAGTAACCCACATGGATCATTTAGACAACCTTTCATATGTCTTGACACAATTATTTCTATGATTATTTTTATAGTGAAAAACCATTCTAATATTTATTTACCTATTTAATTACACTATAGTAATTATAATCCAATACTGAAAAATATTGTAAATAAGGTTGTTATATCTAGTAGTAACGAAAGGAAAACACCTAAATTAAAATGCATTCCGACATTTGGTTTGTTTTTAAAAACCGTGAAGGGAAGAAAATGTGTTGAGCCCCTCACCTAATGCATTTGAAAATGCACCGTCACACTCTTCTTCATTTGCTTTAAGAAAAGGAAAAAAAAAACTCTTCATTGTATGAATGAAGCAATATATCAATTTTATCTCTGTAAATTAAAATAATAAATTATAAATATAAATCATTGTCTTCTTCAGCTCTCTTTTCATCTCCCATATTCGTCGATTAACATAAATGAAAAGTGTTGAATCCGACATTTTTTTAACACTCAACAAGTTGAAGGAGTTCATTAAAAATATGGACTAGATAGAATAGATAATGGAAGAAAAGAAACAAGTGAATCGACCGCAGGTATTAGACTGATGGAAAAAAGAACTACGTCTACAATACAATTGTGAGACATGTATACAACAGTTACGAGTTATGAGTCATGTCGCACCAGTCATAAGTTCAACTAACAGAAAATTAAGCAAATTGTGCGACGCTGATATATAATGAATAAAGGTGCCGGGAAGAGAGATGGACAGAGTCAGAGAGAGGAAGAGAAGTGATCTGTGTAGTGTGGGAGATTTCTTATATGAAAGAAATTATTGTACAATTACAGCTTATTTTAAAAGGAGACTATCTACAGGACACCAGAAGCACAAATATGGAAAATGCTCCATTTAGTAGGGATTAAATACCTTGCAATATACATTACCTTTACACGGAGCTCTGCCAAAAATGAAAGACCAAGATTCTATATGCCTAACTTCGTACACAACAAAAGACAGCTATTCATTCAATCTTTTCCAATATATCCAACCTGGTTTTCCTCTTCCATCCTTTCATAGTAGCAACAAGGTTGATCAGTCCAACAACCTGGCTTTTACTGTATTCCTGCAAGAGATGGGATGTTTGGTTAAAACTGAGCAATCAGACAGTATAACAAAGCGGTAGAAACAGGATAATCTTACCGGGTGTGCTCGTGCCCAGTGTACATATTCCGTCTCGGGAAGGTAATAAGCCTGGTTTAAATGTACAAGATATCCGTGAGTGACAAACATGTAAGATCCCAATATATAGAACAGGTTGGACAGCAACACCCAAACTAATTCTACCATGTGGACAAAACTCTTCTGTTTTTGCAAACAATATATTGGGAATGTGTTTCGATGTCCTTTGATCCTTACCTTAATGAAAGTTTCAACCATTTGCAACTTGGGCTTCACATTCAACGACACAAAATGATGTAGCCCATTGATCAAAACCTAAAAAGGGGAAAGACAGAAATCCATACCCAAGAAAGAAAAAACAAAGAATTACTGAAGGAGCAA
Source organism: Lotus japonicus (assembly GCF_012489685.1). NCBI lineage: Eukaryota > Viridiplantae > Streptophyta > Magnoliopsida > Fabales > Fabaceae > Lotus > Lotus japonicus. Next base: position 90,032,600 of record NC_080043.1, on the reverse strand, counting down.
GAAGGTTCAATATATATAATATATTGATCATTTGTCTGCAGCTTGGCATCAACAATTCATATTCATTTCATTACAAATTCAACACTACTAAGACTTTATTACCATTAAGATCTGAAAATAAAGTACGGTTGAAAGCTGAACTTCGAAAAGTACTTCAGATACTGGCAACTTTTTAATTACATAATTTAACAGTGGATTAAGATTAAATTAGTTTATGCCATAATTGTTAATATAATAATCTACGATATGAATCTTAATCCTAAATATTGAGGGCACTAGAAAAAAGTGATCAGAGTTGAGAAATAACCTGCAGATCCAATGACATGAGAGCTCGTCCTTCATCACTACATCTCTTCACCCGTGAAAGTCCTTCAACAAGAGCTTCCGCCACAATTTCAAGCCCATAGTCCAACAGTAAGTCTTGAATCTAGGCATACAAAACAATATTTGTGAATCTAGGTCGTGTCTACACACTAGGAACAACTTTTCAACTTTTTTCCTATTAAAAGCAATATTTCCAAACACAATTATGTACTTAATGTAACTGTTAGAAATATCACGTAAAACCACTCATGTGTCCTTTACCCAATAGCTTAAGCTTTTGGGATAATTGATTCATGACATGGTAGAGCCTCTATGACCCAGTAGTCAAGAGTCCGATCGTTGTTGCCCCAGTTATTATAATTAAAAGTTGAATTTCAGCACAAGGTAGGTGAGTTTGTACATTGTACACGCTTCAAGCCCAATGAGCTCTTTCACGAGGGGGGCGTGTTAGAAATATCATATAAATCCATCTATGTGTCTTTTACCCAATAACTAAAGTTTGTGGGGAAATTGTGTTAAGGTCCACACATTGACTTGAGATATGACCAAAATAGTCCTTATATACGGTAGAGCAATCCTCGCCCCTAAGTTAGCTTTTGGGATAAATTTTAGGGCTTTAGGCCTAACTCATTCTAATAATAACAAGTTATGTATGCACTTGACAAGCATGTTTCATGATAATGAGTAACAGCAATACCTCCGTACGAATTCCACCATGTGCAAGTCGTGTTTTATAGTGCTTAAACTCCCCCAGCAACAAATCAACGTACCTAACAATACAATAAATTTAAGTTAGCACTTAATTTCCTACAGAAACAATGCCAGCTTATTTCCTGGAAAAAAGTTGTCGGGAGAAAAATGCAAAAAAAGAAGAAAAAGATGACGTTACATATCATGTCCATAAATATGGTTGCCACTCAATAGCACCAATGGAACTAAATTTTTTAAGTTATACTATCTGGTCCAAGGATTTATTCACAGGCTTTTTCATGAGATAAAGTATATTATGCCAACATGATTAGACCCTAAACACAAGTATTGGTATTAAAAGCATCCAGTAGTGATGTTGTAATCCCAAATTCAAACATCTTTCCTAGGAATTTGTAAATTGTTATTCTTCCAAATTTCGATCACATAGACAAATACCCAGGCGTTCATAATCTAAAAGCCAGTAATCTAATATCTCAGTATATAAAATTGTATAAGCACATTAGCACATGCAATAAGCTGCTCATCTTTGAGAAAAAATGAGCAACTACCTAGACCTAATGTAATCAACTATAAGTGATAAAAGAGGAAAAAATAATAACTTGGCATTCAAATATAAAGATGATCCAGAAATACAAACCCATTATGCTCCATCCCAAGTTCTTTTACTTCCCATTTACAATTGGCAACACGATCAACATACCTGTAAGAAGTTGACAACAGTGTTGGTTAATAAGCTTAAGTTAAGACTTGGGACCATAATAATAAGACGAGCATCAAGAACTAATTTCTTATCATTATTAATTGTGTCCGACACCCGACATAACCATTTCATTGTAATTGGTAACACTATTTTGTACCCTTCAAAAAATAACAACATTTTTATTGCAAAACAATTTTGAATATTTCTTCCATTAAAATGATAGGAAACTTAAATGAGGTTGGATTATTGATACTAATACTTTTGAATTAGGGTTGGGCTTAACTTCACCCCAAAAGCTAGCTCGTTAGGTGAGGATTGGTCACACCTTTATAAGCACTACTTAGTCATATCTATAACCGATGTGGGATCTAAACACACACCCCTCACCTAGGACTGGACATTTAGAACAAGGAGATTGTAGGGCTCGTCTTTTTCTTTTCTTTTCTGGGAAGCCACTAGGCTAGGTTGAATACACTGGGAAAGCCACAGGGATAAGTTGATTTTTGGGATCTAGAATAGGCTCTGATAGACTGATACCATATGAATATGTGTTATGACCAACTTAAGCTCCAAAGCTAGTTCGTGTGGTAAAGTGGCCAAGCCTTTATAAGCACTACTTTGACCATATTTCTAGTTGACGTTAGATCTCAACTGTTAGATATTGTTAAGTATCTTAGAGACTACAGTCAGCCACCGCCGCCGGATTCCAAGCCACGCGCCTCCCATCTCTCTGCGTGTGAAGTCCACGCGCCGCTATCTCTGCTGCTTTGTTTTCACTGGTCCTCTTTGTGTATCAGCCAGATTGCGCCGCTCTCTCCGCTGCTTTGTTCTTGCTGGTCCTCTTTGTGTATCAGCCAGGTTTGGTTTTAAGGATCCTCTGTTTTGATGCGTGTTGTGTCGTCACAGTTGTGATCATCCGGTCTTCCTCTCCCTGTTTGGTTTGTGGGTTTGCTGTTTTGACCCTGTTTGGACGTTTCTCGTGCCATCTCTCATTGTTGGCCAAGTTTGGTTTGGTTTGGTTTAGTTTAGTTTGGTTTGGTTTGGTTTAGAGTTTTAACTCTGTTTTGACGCTCAGGTCCGCATTGGTTTTTGAGACTTGAGTTGTTGTTTGCGTCTCATTGTTCGAGATGCTCTTGTTATATTGATCTTGACTGACTTTATGCAATTTGGTTTTGTTTGGTTTTGAAGGTGACAATGTCACCTTCGTTTGTTTTGTCTCGATTGTTTGGTTTTCTGGTTTTAGGGCTTCAGCTGCGAGTTGCGCTTGGCCCGCTCTCTAGTTGAGAGTTATTGGTTCTGGTTTTAGGGTTCAGCTGCGAGTTGAGCTGGTCCACTCTCTCTAATGTTTGAGAGTTGTCTGTGTCAAAGTTGACACCATTGTTTGTCTTAGAAGCCATCAATCGATCGACCTCAAGTATGTTTTATTTCTGTGTGGTTGTTGGGGAGTTGTTGCTTCAGCCTTTGTTTTTGGGCGTATTGTTGCCGGTTTTTCGCCCTTGTTTGCTGGCTCAGCTACCCTACGACACTCCAGAAGAATTGGTTTTTGTCTTGCATCAATTTCAGCCAGATCAAGTATGAGAAGTTGTCTTTTGCCTGCCCATGGATTTACTCGAAGTTTGAAAGGTTATTCAATTCAGAGATTCGCCAAGACTGTCATTATTAAGGGATATCTATTAAGATAATTTTCTTTTTGGGTTTGATTTGTTACAAGCTTAAAGCTAAGTAAGCTTTAGCTTGAGGGGGAGTGTTGAATATCTATTAAGATTTAGTTTATAATTAGTCTTGTCTCATTGAGATATAGTTTAGATTTGTTTCTCTATCTTAGATTAGTATATCTTAGATTAGTATCTATTTAAATAGAGATGAGACTTGAATTTGATAAAATAATACTTGTATTTCATTGATTAATACTTGACTGAAAACTACAATATATATAGACTAACAAAGAGATAAAAAGAAACTAAATCTATCTAAACCTATCTCTATTTAAATAGATATCATCTCTATTTAAATAGATACTAATCTAAGATATACTAATCTAAGATAGAGAAACAAATCTAAACTATATCTCAATGAGACAAGACTAATTATAAACTAAATCTTAATAGATATTCAACATCAACAAATACAAAATTTCACCTAGTAAAAAAGACTATTAATATACAACAATAATATCAACAACCAAGTTATTTCCTATTAGATGGGGTCAACTCAATGAATGGGTCGACACCATAATGTTCAGTCAAAAAAAGGACTAATAAATAATATGCTTGGAAAATTTTATTTCTACCTAACAGATATTTTTGTAGTTCAAACCAAGACAAGATAATGTTTAAGCTCATCTCAGTATAATACAGTTTCCCTTCTCAAGTGATTTTGGGGTGTATGTCAATTCAATAACACAGAACTCAAATACATTAGTAACACTTCCAAAGCAACCTTGTGACTCCTAGCTATACATTTGTCTTACCCATTAATGTGAAGCAGCAGTCTCACTGTTGTACGATGAACATGCTCTGTAAGATCTGGCACAGCATCAACCTAAAGATATCCTTATATATTAAAGATCGTTATTATCCCTATTGGTTTTTTTGTATAAAAAATGCTAAAACAATTGAATGAACTAGAAATAAACAATCAGAAAAAAATCTATAACCTAAATATCCAATCTGAACAAGATCTTGTTAGGTAAAGGATTTGAGGATAACTCATATGACAAATTTGTTTCTTTTAGGGGAGGGGGAGGGGTGGGGAGGGAGGTGTTAACAAAATCCTGCTCTCTCACCACAATCCTAAGACATGATAAATAGTTTCTCAAACTTTCTATAGCCACCACATGTAAGCACCATATGTAAGGGAAATCCAAAGTATAACTTTTCACAATGCAGTGCTATTTCATGTCGTGTTAGGTAAAGAGGACGGGAAAAAGGTTGCAGACTAGCCCCCAGTTTAGATACATAACATTAGTCCATTTCCACTACCTTCTTTCTAATTCCTTCCGGCCAAGCACGAATCACAATAAATATCAATATTAGCAGGATTTAAACTTTACTAATCCATAACATTTCAAATCTTTGTCAACCAATGTCATATGTCAAATAGTTAACAAAGAGAACTTTCTCTTCAACCACTGTAATCTAAATATTAAGATTCCACATACCAGATGAACATAGAAATCCTCGAGTACAGTTGAATTACTTTGCAAGAGCATTGATTGGAGATGAGCTTTGGATCTATTCAGTATTCGAGCAACAAGAGATATAGTGTCAACAGCCACACATCTCTCCTGAAACGTCAAAATAAACTTGTTAGAATATGCATATAATACACAGCTTAATCCCCTTTATTCAAAACTGAAACTACACAAATCAAGAAAATGTGAGTTTACAAGCCACCGCAAAGTACAAACTCCAATTGCATAAGAAAGGGGGAAGTTTTCCTTGATATATGTTAGAAATATAATAATATAAAACCATTTATGTGTTCACCGAATAGCTTAAGGTTTTCGGATCATTGGTTCATGACATAGTATCATAGACTCAAGACCAAGTGGTCAAAAGTTTGATCATTTTTGCCCCCATTATTCTAGTAAAATGTTGAATTTCAGCACAATGTAAGTGGACTTAATGCATTGTCCACGCAAGAGGCAATTGAGCATCCAATGGCGAAGTTTGCACATTGCTGCCAAGTAAATTAAGGCCAATGGACCTTTGTGTGAGGGGATATGTTGGAAATATAATATAAACTCATTCATGTATTCACAGTTTCACACAATTGGTTCATGGAAATATATAACTTTATATATGTAACTTGTCTTTTCTACGATGTAATTAGTCAATAAATGAAGAAAATAGCCACCAAATGTGGTAACATGGGGGATAAGATGCAAGTTGCAGTGAAAAATCAGATATTAAATATATTCTCCACTAAATTTGAGTGTAGTATTATGTCTGGGGCCAAATTTTAAAAAACAAGTTTCCACTATCCTGTTGGAATTTTCTAAATAATCATAAAAGGAAAAAATTATGAACAATTTTAAGTAATTGATTAGCAGTGAAAGAAATTTACAGTAGAGGGCATCACAACTTGGGCCATGTGTATGTAAACTAATATTCATAAAGTGTGTGCGGAGCTTATTTCCAAAACAGGACATCACATGAATACCTTGAGACCCAAAGAAGTCCCTGATGAGTGACCAACATTACTATTGGGAGGGTTCATAGGCGTGAACTCTGCATGTACAAATGAAGAACTTAAAGATGATGGTGAAGACGACTGAGGTTTAATCCACTCTTCACAATCTTGATTTATTCTAGATAAGGCTGTCCTCAAGCGATCTGTGTCACAATTCAATAACTAATTATCAATCAACTCAAGATTGGATGTGGCTACTAATTTTGAGTATGCAATACACTACGCCACTTACAATTAAGAGAGTTAGTTGAGCTTTTTCCACTTGAATTAGTGTTCTGCTGACCAAATGTTTCATATATAGAATAGAAAAAAATTTCAAACAACTGGCATATTCCCTGCAGAAATATACTGGATCAGGAAAAAGAATTCATGGTAATTAAAATAAAAACCAAGCATGTATTAGTATCTGTAAAGTGAGAAGAAAAGAGGGTAGCCTACCTTAAAGAATTCAACATTGACTACTTCTAACTTCTGCATTAGCCTTGCATATTTATCCATAGACCTTACATTTTAAGACACACAATATCTCATTAAATCCATTAAAAATAAGAATAGAGAAAAACTATATGGTGGACTATAATTGATTTTTAATCCAAAATATAAAGCAATTCACCTTAGAAGACATAAAGAAGATCCCGTTTGTGTTGTACTCTCTTCATCATTACCATGAGAATGATTTCTTGAATGATGGGGTTTAGAAATCCGACTTGGAAGTTGACTGTCTTCATCAATAAAGTCAGCAAGAAGATCCTCATTTTCATCTTCTGAAACAGAGTTGGCACCATTCAATTGATTGGAACCATTCTTTCTAGGGGAGACTTTATCATCATGAATGTTGTTGGTTGAACCTCCATCAAGTTCACCATAGGTTGATCCATTAGGTTGTGAATGACCATGGCCTTCTTTGGAGGTTGATAACTTTTGCAGAAAAGGGTTTCCATTTTTAATCCAATGAGAGAACCCACTCTTCCTAGAACTGGTACGTACCATGCTTACTGATTTATCAGAATGGATTGCGTTGACATTCATTGATTTACCACTGGATAAAGAAATCAGAGGTGCTCCATCACCAATCAGTCCAGCAAAACTGATAATTTGTATAGTATCCGGAGGTAATTTTAACCAAGTTTCTTTCTCCAAAACCATTTTTAGTGCCTATAAAGAGAGAAAGCAATAAAACAAGTTAAACCATTTATACAAAATTATGAATTGTGGAAATTGTTCAAGTACAGGGCTTGGCATATTAACAAGCCTAGACAATAATAAAGCATTTAACATAGGTGACAATTCAGCATTGCAAATTTGGAGTGCCTGAAAGGAAAAAGAAGTACGATTTATTAATTTATTCCCAGTAATTGCTTATTTTAACATCACAAATTTATTTTTTAGCATTTTGCAATAGTTTCAGCAAAGTAATTGTAATAGCACCGCAGTTTCCAGGACTATGGACCTTCTGGTTCTCCAAGACTACAGAAAATCTGCAAAACCATTAATGACATAGCTGCCATATTTCACCGTGGAAAAAATGTTATTGTGAAACATTTATGTATCAGAAAATACCAAAAAAAGCTATAGTTTTGATTTTCTTCTATTACAATCAAAATTCATCAGATGAATACCGAACCACAAGTGCCAGATATCCCAGCATGCAGAAAACACAGCAGAAGTAAATAAATGTAAAATTAATAAGACAAAATTATTGCATTTACATCAATATATAGTTATTGATATCTGGAACACCATCACCAGCTTAGAGGCACCATGCAGCCACAAGAGACAACTAATGACATTGTACTTTACGTATCATACAAGGCTCAAAGGCAGTGCATAAGAAATCATAACCAACATCATAAGACTCTGACGAGCATGAAGAGTGAGAAGCCTTAAGGTCACTTACATGTACATTTTGTCGATGAAAAGCTATGAAATAGTTTTCACAAACAACCTTCAACTTCTGCCTGAATTCAACTGCTTCAATTCCACAGAAGGCTTCACCAGTCAAAATGAATACACTGAGATCTTCATAATTTTTCAAGAATTGATGAATGCTTGCAGAACAAGATGCAGCAGAAGAAAGCAATACTGACACACGACTCGCAGTGAGATGCCACAGATTCTTGCGTCCTCTTTGCAGGGTCTGGGAAACAAATGTTGTGGCTTCTTTGCGAAGATAGTACCATGGGGATTCAATGCTTGATACTGAATTTTCTTCCTGTCCAGCCTCATTAACTGGACCGTGAGAATCACTGTGTGGTGAACCAGCAGTTACAGTAGTTTCAGTGATTGAACTGATTGTCGAAGATTCCTTCCCAGAAGAGGAGCCTTTTATTATATCTCCAGAAGTGGACATAGAATTGTTGCAGACTCCTATATTTGAATCAACTTCCTGAGCCTCACCTGGACTACAAGAAGTGTCTTCATTGCACATATTCGAAGCTTGTGCTGCAGAGTCCTGAGGGTAAAAAAGCAACAGCAAAATGTATGAGACTGAATAGCATATAACAAATAACTATATACCATGTAATCATGATCTTGAATAGCTTTCTTCTAAGTCTCAAGATTGGATACATATTGAATGTGACAAGACTGAATAGTGATATACTGAATTCATCTCAAGAATTTCTTTAAGTTTCATGTTGAGTGAGATCTTTTCTGGATATGAACAGCTCATAAAACTAGAGATTAAGTTGTAGGATAGAAACCCAATAATGACTTCTATCTCTAACCATTGCAAAAAACTAATTCAAAAAAATACCAAAATTGACCTAACAGTCTAACACCAGTCCACGTGAATTTTTTTTAGGGGTGCAAGTCCACATGAATATTTGATCACATAAAGCAATGAAAACACGGAGGGAAAATGCATAACAAACGCGGGAAATGTATCATTAGGAGGAACTAGAAATTTACCTTCCTCGCTAGCTGAAAATCCATAATTTCATGGTATGAACACATAAGGTCAAATAGAACAGCCAGTGTCCTTAATAAGCACTGTCTAAACTTAGATTCAGGTATTTGAAGGCATAGATCACTGTAAGTGAACCTGGAATCGAAACAAAAACTGAGAAGGCAATTTAATGTGAAAATATAGATATTAGTAATTATGAGGATGGTAAACATGCTTGCAGCAGAAAAAAAAAGTACCTACTATTTTGCGCAAGTCCCTCCTCATCCTACATAAAAGATCAAAATAATTAAATGAGTCCTTGAAGTCATGGTTGGAACTTGGAATAGAAATCAAGCAAATTAAACTTTAATGTGAATCATTTCCTTCGTACATTTTAGACAATATTATGTGTAGGAAAAATATTACAGAGTAACCAATTGAAGAACTCTATCAAGAAGTTCATCTTTGGTTTTGTTTTATCCTATGACAATTTTTAAAATAAAAAATGGAACAAGTATTTTTGTTTCATCTTTGGTTATTGACTTATTGTGTGTTTAGGTGGAAATCTCATCTCTTGGAAGAGTAAGAAGCAAAGTGCAGTTGCTAGATCAAGCACTGAAGCCGAGTTTCGTGCCATGGCTCATACTACATGTGAGCTCTTGTGGTTGAAGCACCTACTTGAAGGGTTGAAGTTTTTTGAGATTGGTCTAATGGAGTTCGTATATGACAATCGGTCAGCTTTCTACCTTTCTTCTAATCTGGTTTTTTTTATGAAAGAACGAAGCATATAGAAGTTGACTGCCACTTATTAGAGAGAAGATTCTTTTTGGAACTATCAAGAATTTTTCTGTTTGCTCTAAAGTCCAGCTGGCTGACATTTTTACCAAGTCTTTACAGGGTCCCAGAATAATATATATATATATATATATATATACATACACATATGACAAGCAGGATGCATCCAATTTATATGCTCCAACTTGAGGGGGACTGCTGAGATATGTCATAAATAGAGTTATAGAGAGTAAATATATTTTGTCTATTGTATCTTTGTTACTACCTTAATAAGGACAGATAGATCATTTTCTCCTTTCCTTATTTTAGGTGATTGCTAACCCTAAATTTATGGGATTCCTCTTTATATATTGTACTCTGTCTCATAGTATAATCAATAAGAATATTTCATTCAAGTCATAGATGTGTTTGTTCCATTTTTATTAAATAAATGCATCTACATGTTTGTACTGTATATGCTATTAACAATAATAAATGATTTTTGCAAGTCAATAATATAATTGTAATATATGTTTATGTTTTCTTGTATAAAATTCCCTAAGCCATGTTGTGTCCTATATTTTTTTAAAAAGACACCATAACAAGTCATACGCATGCCCCATGTCATGTTCGTGCTTCCTAGAAAGTAGAAATCAACTATCTAGCCTCCTAAATAATTTCAAAATCCAGATTTTACTGAAAAGAAGTTAGGCAAGAAAACATGTTGGCATACCTCGTGCACAATAGCCTTTAACACTGAGTGTGTTTCTGATATAACTTCTTGCATGAAGAAACTCTGTATCTTCTCAGCAAGACCAGTGGTATCCCCTATTAATGCATACGCATCAATTACCTGTATCACCACTTCTTATCTTACATCACTTATAAAAGATTTCCAACAATCCATTAGCAAAGATCTCATGCATATATACCATATAATGACCCGTATTGAATGTTGCTGGTGATTAACTGCATCAAATAAAGACTTAAAAACTAGCTAAAGCTCCGACTTCAAACAATCCTCAGTGGAAATTAAAACACCCTAACATATTTAAGTGCATGAACATACATAATTACATATAATCAAAGGCAAACATCAATGTGTTACAGTGTATTTGCCAAATACAAAACCTGGATAACCAAGTACACTGAGGATTCACCAATCACTTCCCATCAGGTAAGTTTTAAAATCGATGTTTAGAAAGCACTTCCCATCAGATCACGTTTCAAGCCATAGCTAGTTCAAAAATTCAAACAAAAGCCAACACAAAACAGGGTAACTGAAAAACCATTATTTCGTTCCCCTCCTCCTATATATTTGAAATGCAACCCATCAAAGAAAAAAACCTCACCAAGATTCACCAATCAATATTTAATATTTAAAAAGTTTAGTAACTAAGTGTAATTTGAACCAGTTAAATTTTAGATAAGTTATGAAACGGCTCTGTAAGTTGAGACAAAATCAACAAGTATATATGCTTATACTAGACACTAAATACTCAAACTTTGCTCCATTTCAATAGAAACTAAACCAATTTCCAGCCAAAAAATGGCACTCACTGTAATATAGCCATCTTCCTTAAATTCCTGACATACTTCCAATAAAAGAGCATCCAACTTCTGTAAAGTTCTTCCTAGCCAAACCTGCATTAATAATATGATATAGAAAACTTCAACAGTTAAATACACAAATACTCTACATTGTTATCATGAATATGTACAGTAACACAAGTTCAAGTAATGCATTTAATCACACGCGTTACAAATATGCAAGGAAAATCTTACGAATATAGCAGTGTTTAAGTAATATATCATGTTTAATCTTTTCAAATAGCTATTCAATATTTACCTCCACACCACGACTCATCTCTTGTATTGCTGAAAGCTCTGACAAACTGTCTAAGAGTTGCAAGTACTCTGATAGGACTTGAAATGCCTGCATCATGATCAACATAAAAATAAACATATCAGAAGATGGATTAGCCAAAAAACAAGGAAAAAATATTGTAACTTGGCTAAGTTCTTGTGAGTAATTTGACCGCAATCTGCATGTTACAACATATGCCCAAACCCACCTTCCAATAATTTCCTTCCTCCACAAGGGATTCTAGCATTGATTGCATGTCCAACGAACGTTGAAGTTCAGTCAAGACAGGAAGCATGTCCTATGAATGGGAAAACATACACTTAAGAAGTTACAACCAGAAGCTATAGACTAAGGCTTGAGTCATGTACTTTATGCAATCTCCCCAAAAAATTTAGTCAAAGCTAAACTACTTTATATCTCATAAAACAACTCATGAATGACTACAAGTCAGTTTTGTTAACACATAACGAAAGAGATCATAAAAAGGGGGAAATAAAGCATAAAGATTATAAAAAGGGAAAAGTGTTGCCAGTTCAAGGATAAAGAGAGACAAAAATACCATAAGAGCTTGTTTCTTTTTTGAATAAGAATTCACAATTAGATCTCGTGAAACCTCATTCATAGATGATGTCAAGTGTCTTCTTCCATTCTGTAAACCGTTGAAAAGAATTCAGTAGGAGCAAGATAAGGCAAGAAGATAACAGTAATACTTGGCGCAATTACGATGCTTACCATACAGATGACATTTGCAATTCTCAAGTCTTTCTCCAATTCTCTGACCAAATTCATCCCCTTCACTGGCCAAAAGCAAGTATCAGCTCCTTAATCTAAAGCATTATATGAAAAATCAAGTGATCCAGAATGGCAAGTTTCTAACTGGAAAAAAGTTACAAGCACCCTAGTTCCTAATTTTTCAATGAACTTACACCAAAATTGTTGATTATTTAAAACAGAAATGATACTACATTCATCAAAATATATCAACTCATAATGCTATTTAGAATCAAAAAGCGATTGTAAGTCAACTAAAGAGTAGCTAACTTTTCAAAGAGCAAATGATAATGGTGGTGATGACGATCCCCAGATTATAAAAACTTACAACCTTGAAATAAGCAAGTAAAATTTAGTGGATAGCAGAAAATAAAGGCTAAAGAAACATTTAACATACATAACCTCATGTACAGAAACTTGCACAGAGGAGGTGGCCAATTCCCTAAATTCATTTGTTCAACTTACCCATTACTTCATGATGTTCCATAACATGGCGAGATAAATGCTCTGCTACTTTATCCAGTTGTGCCAATCTAAGGGCAGCCTATATGAAAAAATCGAAGACCAAGCATCCCATCAAGAGAACAATTTTCAAGATTATATTGTCTCATTCAATCAAAAAATAAGATTAACACAAGCAAAAATTATAATGATATTCTTTAAGCATGTGCAGCAGCAAGCATGGTTGTTAAACTCGTATTACGCGTTAGATCTAAACTCGCTTTTTGAACTTGAGTAAACTTGGATGAACCTGGGTGAGCTTGCAAGAACTCACGAGTTTAGAGTTGTTTCGACGAGTTCAGCTATTCATGCCTTAAAGGATTAGAGGTGGAAATATAAGAACTCTGAAGTCTTATATTTCCACCTCTAATCCTTTAATCGATGAAGAGAATTGCACTCCCCCAACAACACTCCTAACCTATCCATGCCACTAAATGGTTCAAATAAAGGAATGGCTCTCCAGATTCTGTATCTTTTTCAGCCTAACAGTCACCCACAAGAAACTAAAAGATGCCAATTTGAATAAAGCATCATCAGAAACAGAAACTCATTAAACAAAAGATAACTATTACTTCTAATCAATAAAGAGGACACGTAAATTCAGTAAATGTCATCAACTATTCAATTGTAACAGGAAAAAACTAATAAGTTTTTCCAAGCTCATAATATGATGGATCCCATGCAACTATTATTCGTTAAGCAGAAGAGTGACTCGGCAGAGAACATTCCACCTTAAAATATAAGAGTTAAGACATTTTTCCAGTCCACTGACATGAATATTGAGGAGTATGAACAGTACCTGTTTTTCAAAATAAGATAGCTCATTTTCTTCAGCTGGAATGTGCTCCAGAACATGCTTAATAGGATCAAAATCCTGCATTAAGATAGTTATAGAAGACTTTACTAACAAAAGAACAAAAGGAAATTTTTCCGAAACAGAATTCTTAGTGATTAAATAAAGTAATTTGTTCAATGAATGCAGCCATCGAAGTATAAATTTTTAAAATGTTAGCATGGGGAACAAAGAAGTAGCTTTTTCTCAATATTTGTAGCACTGCTTATGTTACTGGATGATAGCATCATATTCCTATAATCAGTAGAAAGATGAAAGAAATAACAATGTAACTTGGGAGTTTGTTCAGTAGTAGTAAGTATTCTACTAAGGAGAAGCTGTTATAAGCAAAAAACCAGAAGTGGGGCAGGAGAAGAAGTAAATTATGTGTCTCATCTGCAAATGATCCAAATGAACAAAAGGAAATTTTTCCCAAACAGAGAAATTGTGATTACTAATGGATATGGATTCCCATTCCGAGGAGTTCAAGTTCTAAACTAAGGGACAGTCAAACATTAACGAACTGCTAAAGGGATAAAAGCAAGTAGCACCTCCTCATAAAATTCATTCTCCAGTTCCTCCACTACTTGGCCAGGTCTGCTTCCATATATTGAACTCAGTTCTTCTGAACTTGATGAAAGACTATACCTCTGATGAGGAGGTAATCCTGCAAGAGCACGAGCAACAGCAGCTGCAGCAGCGGCTCGAGCTGGAACCTGTTTAACAAGATTCATAAAACATGAATATGACTCTAAACTAACTAACAGACTTACAGACCAAACAGGAGTCATTCTGTGAACACCAACAAGAATTGGAATATCAAAAGAAGGATAACCACAGAGAAAAGGTTCACTGGTAAGCTTCAGTATGAAACTGCAAGAAACATTCAAAAAACTTGTAGGTCACCTCGTTATCAAGAGTTCAGGATGATCAACTTTGTGAACAACAGCATGAGACTAGTGCAATATCAGACTAGTGCGATATTAGAAGAGTTAAAATAAGGCTAGCGCAATATTGGAAAGGGAAAAAAAATCTGGACAAAAGTTGCAATGACAATATGAGAAAGGGCCATGCTTTAATTGTGAAGAAAGATCCAATCATTAAATATAAAAGCAAGGACACTCACTAAGATCAATATAGCCACTGAAACTGAAGATGAACAACATGGAAGTAAAACATACTCAAGATGTTATTGGAACTCAATATAAAATAAAATATAAGTACAATCACATCTTTAAGACTCTCCAGGGTCACATCTAACTAACTGTTTCTCATATCATACGAACTATAAATGGCTAATTCTAATGAGAGCCCAATCTTTAAGTCACCTTACCAAATTCCTTTTAGCAAATCATTTTCACACGCAATCTATAAACCTCTTCAGAATACCTAATACAACTCTATCCCACTTGTCACCATTCCTGCACCCAAAACTCAAATCACCTACTCCAGAGGCACACAAACAAATTATTCAGTATACCCTACAACCAAAAGGATCTAAAATATCCACGGCACTCCGCAACGCAAGTGCTCTTACATATAGCAAGTACGTGACCAAAATCATTCTATAATCTCATTATCACGCGATATCCAACTTTCAACCGTCTGAAGCTCTACGCTATCAGCTCGTGAATTTCAGCTCAGAGTCATTCGCAACCATCGCAACAGTCCATCATAAAATCCAAAACTCGCACCAAATGCATCAGAAGCAGAAACACAGTTAACGCATAACCTACACTAACTTAACCATCACCGGAGAACACCATTCAAGTTCAACAATCCAATCACACGGCATTATTATTATTATCAAGAACTAACAGCACACTGGTTCAAAATCAAACATCAAATTAGAGCAAAACGAGCGCGCAATTGTGCATCAAAACGATGAGGATACTGATTCATTTACCTCAGGCCGATCGGAAGCGGGAGGGAGCAAGCCGAGCGATCTGGCGGACCTGACGGAGCTCAAGATCTTTTCACCGACTTTAGACAAATCCATTGCTCCTCCCTGTGAGAGCAAGAAGAAAGGAAGCAAGAAGAAAACCCTAGAACTATCGATCCCTCCTCCTCCTCCAACTCCAACTCCTCCGTCACTCAAATCGGCATCGAAAATGAACGGATTCCCCAGCACGCTTCCAAATGGAAACAAGTTCGGCTGCATCTCAGTTCATGATCATCGATTCGGTGGTTCGTGGCTGAGATCTGATGGAAATGGAATGTTGACGATGGTTCGTGGACTTTTGGATTGGTTATGTGGTTTCGCTGTTGAACACACACCGTTTTTGCTTGCTACAGTGCGTGAATGCGATCGTTGGTGACGAAAAGTGGGAATTGGAGAATGGCTCTGGTGTGGTTTAGTTTGATTGCTTTACCAGGAATTTACGTTATTCAGAGTGAGATCATGGAAGGAAGTAAAAAATAAGGGATATTGAGATCAAAACTTGGGTTAGTTTAAAGTTATCAAGGTCACCATTGTCCTAATCAACTCGTCAAAGAGTGAATTCGCTCGAGCTTGTTTGAGGAAGGAAGTAATGACACCACATAAACTAGATAGATAATTTAATTAAGCGTTTCTATGAATATTTATCCAAGAAAAAATTGCAAAAATACTTATTGGTAAGATAATTTAAATAATTTATTAAATAAGTTTCGAATAAAAGATAGTAATTTAAGACAAAAATTGGAAAAATATTTATTTTTCTTTCATTTGACTATTTAAAAATGTCATATGCATATAGGTTTCTAATGCCTATCCTAAAAAAAAAAATATTGGTGAAAGATGTTATTTCAAGTGCTTATAAATCAACTCAAAATAAAAGGATAATGAGCTTAGGTAAAACTAGCTGTATTTAGTACTTTAAACACGTCACAAGTAAAATTGAAGAAGTGAAGCTTCAATCCAAGGCGATATCTTAAACATAAAAATAGTATGGAGTAACTTCATCACGGGGATGTTGGATCACTCGCTTTGTTGCCAAACAAACCAATCCTAACAAGGTATCCTTCCATAAGAGCAGTATTAGGGAATACAATCATCTTTCTTGTCTTCCTTGTCTTCATCTTTAACTATCACTGTCATCGAGAGCATTAGAGCCTTCACAAGAGGAAGCCCTAGTAAAAGTGGATGAACTTTCTAACTCCTTATGAAAAAGGAAAAGGCTTTTAAAGAAGTAAACTATGAGTAAATACTTCAAAGAAATGTCTTAAGTAGCAATGGTGGGTGCAGACAGTGTCAACCACATGACAAAACTAAGTATGTAAATGTATGGTGTAAGAAGGGGAAAAGGCTCACTTCAGAGGGACGTGATGATGTGATGGCAAGACACCATCTAACAAATGAAATTCAAGTGACAAACTTCCACAACTGTGCAACCACTACCTAGTTTGAGAAGACACGACCTGAAATTGACGGGATCTTGATGAATGAGAAACAAATGACAAGCTACCATTTCTGGTAGACTATAACACTTAGCATCTAAGCAATACAATGAAACGCCATATGACAAATAATGGATTATGCGTTGTTCTCTGGACCCAGCAAGGTTGTTGTCCTCTAGTTTCGTTAAGACACACAAGTCTAGTCGCTTCTGAGCTCTAGACTCAAGGGGCTAGGTACCCTCCCCCCCCCCTTCAATCAACGAGCTCGTGCCTAACCTAAGCTTCATCAAGGTACACAAGTCTACTCACTTCTAAGCTTTAGAGTTAAAGAGTTAAATACTTTCCCACTTGACCAATCTAAGAGACATACCCTTCAATCACGGTGTCCCAAGTCTAGCCCAAGCTTCATCAAGGTGCACAAGTCTATTAGCTTATAAGCTCTTACAAGACGCATAACCTCGTACTTGCCCGTCCTAGGGGACACACCCTTCAACTAAGGTGTCCTAAGTCCAATCCAGGCTCATATATACTGACATATTTATTGGGGATCCACCGCTCCAGACCATCTGAGTCGATCGGTAACAATCATGAGGACCACAAACATAATAAAGAGGACATAGATATTTACAACACAAGAATCATAAAGCTACATGGAGCAAATATTCATGAGACAAAAGAAATAAATACAACGTACTCCTACCGAGCAAGAACGTAAAGGAGTATGTTTCCTGACGACTCTCATACCAAAAAAAGAAAAAGACAACAACACTGTGAGGGAGCAATTGGGTTTAAGTAAGGAAGTCCAACCTAAGAGACATACCCTTCAATCACGGTAACAATTGGAAAATAGGAAAATAGAAGAAGAAAAAATCTACAAAAGTGGATGTGTAATAAAACTGTGCAGGTTCTACTTATCTGTTTTGATATATTTAAGCCAAAATAAAAAGTTATGGATAAACAGGGATGAGTCTTCATTCTAGTTGTAGAGAATAGCACGCGAAATACAAAAGTGCAATGCAACCTGCATAAAACAGGTTCGCACATTACTCTGCCTCCTACCTAACACCTCGTGTTGTTTTTGTCGTCTTCCCATTAATTACTTTAACCAGTCACCGTCTCAGGAAACTCGAACGAGTAAAATTCAATTCAGTTCAGTTCAATTCAACTCACGAAACCAAGAAAGAAAGAAAGAAAGAAAAAGAGGGAAGAGATTTTCTCAGCAACCAAACAAACAGATCTACTTCACCTTCTATTTCCACTTCCCGGATAATTTAACTAATTCATCATTACGAGACCACCGGGGATCACTATCCTCATGGCTCCGATTTCGTCGGAGAACGGCGTCGAAGGAGACGATGAGAGAGAAGAACAAGAAGAAGAAGATGAAGAAGACGACGAAGAAGAGCCGAGGCTCAAGTACCAGAGAATGGGAGGCAGCGTGCCTTCACTCTTAGCCGCCGATGCCGCCTCGTGTATCGCCGTCGCGGAGCGGATGATCGCACTCGGAACTCACGCCGGCACCGTTCACATCCTCGATTTTCTTGGAAATCAGGTTAGCAATCCTCGATTTTGAATTGCTAGTGTTGTGTTTCAGAAGCTTGTTTCTGATTGAGTCACTTTGTTATAGGTGAAAGAATTCTCTGCACATGCTTCTGTTGTCAACGACCTGAACTTTGACATAGAAGGTGAATATATTGGAAGCTGTTCTGATGATGGTTCAGTTGTTATAAACAGCCTTTTCACTGATGAGAAAATGAAATTCGAGTACCATCGCCCTATGAAGGCAATTGCGTTGGACCCCGAATATGCGAGGAAAATGTCTAGGAGGTTTGTTGCTGGTGGTTTAGCTGGTCATTTATATTTAAATTCCAAGAAATGGTTGGGCTATCGTGACCAGGTTCGTAAGATTATTGTACTCTTAGTCAGGGTTGTTAATGGCGGATAGCGTAGCGTAGCTGGCAAGCCCAAAAAACGCTATTTCGAGGCTATTGCAGCGTTATAACCGCAAATAGCCGTGAATAGTGGAGTAGCAGTGAACCCCCAGGGCCCTACGCTATTGCACTGCTATAGTGCGCTATTAACAAGCCTGCTCTTAGTTAGCACATTGCTTTCAGTGGTACTTTTTGTTTGTTAACTAAAAATACCCGCCCCCCTCCCCGAAAAAAAAAAAGGTTTTGCACTCTGGTGAAGGTTCAATACATGCGGTTAAGTGGAGAGCGAGCCTTGTTGCTTGGGCTAATGATGCAGGAGTGAAGGTTTATGATACTGCCAATGAACAGCGCGTAACGTTTATTGAAAGACCACGAGCGAGCCCGCGCCCTGAGCTTTTGCTTCCTCATCTTGTCTGGCAGGTTCGTCAAATATCTATGTAGGCATACTGTTGGGATGTTTCATTCTGTCAAGCAGTGTTCACTGCTGTAATTAAATGCTTGTTCTGTCACTTCAAAGTTTGAGCTTTGAACAGCTGCGAGAATGTGATTTCATTTGTTGCCGTATCATTTCTTGATTAAATTGCTGAACTTTATCTCTTTCCATCACTTAATAGGATGACACTCTCTTAGTTATTGGCTGGGGAACATCGATCAAAATTGCTTCTATAAAGACAAATAGCTATAAAGCAGTCAATGGGACATTCAGGCAAGTTCCTTTGTCCAGTATGACCCAGGTGGATATTGTGGCGTCTTTCCAGACGAGCTATTTCATCTCAGGAATTGCCCCCTTTGGTGATGCTTTGGTTGTTCTAGCCTATATTCCTGGAGAAGAAGATGGAGATAAGGATTTTAGTAGCACTGCTCCTTCACGGCAGGTATTATGTCCCGTGTATACTATGAAACTCTTGAACTTCTCGTCCTGACCTTGCACCTATTATCCTGTGAACCCCCCCCCCCCCCCCTCCCCTTTATAAGCTACAACTGGTATTCATGGTTCTTCTTCTGTGTTAAGCTAAACAAAAGGAGCTGCCTCTGAGCATTTTAATTCAAAGTGTCATTTCCTGGTCCATAATACTTGGTGACATGAGGGATTTGAGATTATTTTTTGTGTGTCTAAAAGATCAAATAATGAACTGGCTCAATCAGAATATTTAGATTGCTTTCGGTATGTAAGAAAAGCGATGATACCGAACCAGCCTAATCTTGCTTATTACATTATTTAATGTGTCATGTCTCGTTGAGGTTGGATATCATTTTAATTTTTTTTTCTATTCCTAACTACATTAGTAGCAGCGATTCTAGAGAATAACCAACACTAACTGCATAATCTTAATTGCATTTAGATATGGCAGGAAAAAAGGTTTAAGTGAGAAAGCAATGAGATTCTTATTGTATTTGTCAAAAATAAGATGTATATCGTGTATTATAAAAGGAAAGAGAAGTGAGTATGCTTATGTAATCCTCTTCAGTAAGCCCGGAAATTTGACTTAGTTCTAAAGGTAACTAAATGAAATTTTGAACAGGGCAATGGACAAAGACCAGAAGTAAGAATCGTAACATGGAATAATGATGAACTTTCAACGGATGCTCTACCAGTGCATGGGTTTGAGCATTACAAGGCAAAGGACTATTCTCTTGCTCATGCTCCCTTCTCAGGTTAACATTTGGTTAGTGTTGTTTATGATGTATTGATAGAAACTGAATCCGAACACATTCAGTTTTGGTGAATGAATCTACTGTGTCATTGAACTGTGGATACTGAAATCTGTGTGATATCAATGCTTGTGTGGTAGATTTACACTGGGAGACAAAGAAAAGAAGTGAAATAGAAAATGGATTACACAGTATTTCAGAGAACCTGGACTTTCCCTCACTTTTTTCCTTACCCATTTATCACCTCCCCTCGCCTTTTTATTTCCGTACAGACCAAACCTTCCCTCCCTATTCCCCTTGATTACCTCTCAGACAATCTTTTACGTGAACCATTTCCATTCCTGGGATCTTAAGAGTGCTTTTATGT
This sequence comes from Lotus japonicus, assembly GCF_012489685.1. Lineage (NCBI taxonomy): Eukaryota > Viridiplantae > Streptophyta > Magnoliopsida > Fabales > Fabaceae > Lotus > Lotus japonicus. The sequence continues at coordinate 90,011,710 of NC_080043.1, read as the reverse complement.
CGAGGTTTGTTAAGTTTATTCCCAAGTAAATGAATATAAAATAATACTTCCCGACTTCCCGTATTTGTTATACATGTTTTAAAAATTTATTCCTTTGGAATTATTGATTCATAGAAAAATGTTATCCCATACTTTTGCCTATTTTATTTCCATGAGGAGGAGCAGGTGTTCTTTTTCTTATATCATGGAAATGGAAATTATGTGGAAATTTTATCATAATAAACTTCCACTCCCACTTAGTTCTCTCCTGTATTGTATTTTGAAAAATATTCCCATTAATTTTAATGTCAACAAAACTAAGTTTTCAAATATGCCTATAAATAGTATTCCGGGATATAAGCAAGGCCACCTTAGAACCTATCTGGTTTAAGGAAACATTTTCTATTTTCACTAGTAATTACAAAAGTGCTACTCTACTGGTAGCTGACCCATGATCAGAAGGGTCTATAGTAGGAAGCAAAAGAGTGGGCTTATGGATAACCAGGCCCAATTGTACAGTATAGTAAGTTACAAGTTAATGGTTAGAGGCAGTTTTGACTTATGAGAGTCACTATTTGTATTGCGAAGGGGGAAAGTTTCAGGGACTTTTGGCAGAAAGTGGGAGTGTGTGTCATCTTGAATTCTTTCTGGTTCAGTCTACACCTAGACTGGGTCCAGTACTGAACTATTAGTTTCTGAAAAAAAATCAGTCTCTTTTCTGTCATTTTTTAACCAGTGTAACATCCGTTTTCATTTTATTACTTGTCTTCAAAGATTTGTTAAGTTAACAATGAAAACTATTCTTAATTATTTTCTCTGTTTTCTGTACATATCTTTGAAATACAGTAAAGTGAAATAAGGTGATATTTTTATGATTATTTATGAAAACGGAAAATGAAAGATAAAAACAAACTAAATAGGCTCTTAAATTTCTTGATTGCGTCTCTTGCAATCTGTTATATAAACCACTCTCTCCCTTGGACCTGCTTTGAGCATTCCTAATGTACACCTTAAAAATAGGTGGTTTTCTAACATTTAATTTTGTTTATGGAAAGATAAATGTTGTTCTCATTCAAATGCAGGCAGCAGTTATGCTGGTGGTCAGTGGGCTGCAGGTGATGAACCACTATACTATATTGTATCCCCAAAGGATGTAGTTATTGCAAAACCAAGGTTAATTTCAATTTTATCCTATTGTTCTGTTCTATTTTTTTTATGCATTTATTTATTCCTATAAAAAGGTAAAGAGGGAAAGGGGGCCAAGAAGGATGATAAACATGATTTAAATGAAGAATTGATGTGTGACGTTTAGTTTTATGCGTGTGGAGGGGACTTAGTAAGAAAATAAGTGGCCTTTCTTATGTGAAATTTTCGTCTTAAACTACCATCACATGCACTTGTCGTGATAGATATTTTGTTTTGTATATTCTATTATCGTCCTTCACTTGTCATCTGCCTGCTAGCTAGGCATGGGAATGTGCTAATGCAGTGGTTTGATGGTGCTGGTCATTGTTGTCCAATTCATCTGTAGTTGTGTAATGTTTGTATTATTGTATTTAACATATCATAGAATGATAGTCTGAGGAACATACTTTGCTAGACATTTTACTCATGATGTGCCTCAAGAAAAGTTTAATGCTCTTGTCTATTTGTGAGATCCTTTAAAATTGTAATAGGAAATCAAACCTCCCCCCTCCCCCCCCCCCCAATAATTTGCGCCCTTCAACATATGCTGTTGTTGCCACTTGCCACAACTTAGGTGTTTATGAGAAAGCTAAGTCATCCATTAGTGCCCTTAAGGGATGAGAACATTCAAATAAAAAACAAACAAAGCCTGAGCCTGTAGCTTAAATTTCTTGCTAACAATTTTTTCTGGATTTTTTTTTGACATATCTAAAATGTCATGTTTATGTTATAAGGTTTTCTACATATTGAAAAAATTTAGATTAAAATATGGAGAGAAGTTGATGCTTGATGGCAATCAGGGATACTGAAGACCATATTGCTTGGCTTCTTCAACATGGATGGCACGAAAAAGCTTTAGCAGTGGTTGAATCTGGCCAGGGACGGAGTGAACTACTTGATGAGGTATTTAAGTTTATCCTAATTCAACTTTTAAACTTTTTATGATTATTAGAGTTAGATGTACAAAAATACACAATAAAGGATAATTGTGAAGCACATAATTGGAACAAGGGTATGCTTGTGTGCATACAGAATTATGGAGGCACTTGTTTATGTTGATTTCATAATGTAAAGGCTTCTCAACTATTTTGTTTTTCTTGATCTTTCAGCCCTCATGATCCACGCTACAGGGTTTGCTTCATCTTTTTAATTGACATTCTATGATCGTCCCAAGAATCAGTTTGTGGTTTTGCTGATTTTGGTTGATAAGATTTATCCGCAGAAGATGAATCTCCCCCTGAAGCAATTTGCACCCTTTTGTTCTCGATTGTTTATTTGATCTCTCACAAAACTGGTCCATGCTGCTGCAATGCCGGCATTTTCCTCTGCATTGTCTCAATGTCCCATGCATGTCTTCCACGTTGCCCTCTTGAACTGCCATCCCTTTTTTCCAACACCTGAGCCCTATGTGTCATTTCTCCAATTGGTACAACCCTCTTCATCCGGCATGTCAGATCATTGACTGGGTTTAATAACAGAACTTTATTGAACTTAAACAAATCTGATAGAGAAACTGCCAATTCAGACTTGTTTTATGTTGACTTTGGACTCTAACAGCCTACATTAATATAGAAACTTGAAATTGACTAGATCAGTATTGAAATATGATTTAACCTTCTCAGTTTTCTAGCTTTTCAAGATTATATTTTAATGCTGTTGGTAATTATTATTATTTTTAAAAAAAATCAAGGATATATTATCCTCTCCATTATTATACTTTCTTATCTCCTCTTTGATTTTACTGACTTTTCTATAAAAATCACTGTATAATGTATGTTAAGTATTAAGTGTGTATTTGTGTAATTTTTCCTTCTAGGTGAACTTTTCATTTTAGTGTAATGGGATCTGATTTTTCTTTATTTCCTACTATCTTTGCAGGTGGGATCTAGGTACCTTGATCATCTGATTGTGGAAAGAAAATATGGTGAAGCAGCTTCTTTGTGTCCTAAGTTACTGCAAGGATCAGCTTCAGCATGGGAAAGGTAACACATGCCTTTATGTATTACTCTATTGTAGAGTTCATGTTTTGTAATTGAGCGTTCAATGGGCTTTTTTCACAGGTGGGTCTTTCACTTTGCTCACCTTCGTCAACTCCCTGTTTTGGTCCCTTACATGCCTACAGAAAACCCCAGACTACGAGATACTGCTTATGAGGTCTGTCACGCTTAATGTGTTTATGTAGTATCTATGCTGAACTGACTTGGGATTAAAACTCTTTTATTGTGTCTTCGATTCTACAGGTTTCTCTTGTTGCATTGGCTACAAATCCATCTTTTCATAAGGATCTCTTGTCCACTGTAAAATCCTGGCCATCTGTAATTTATTCTGCATTACCTGTTATTTCAGCTATTGAACCTCAGCTAAGCACTTCCTCCATGACTGATTCGCTCAAGGAGGTTGGTCTGATTAATTATATTTGCATTTTGAATCTTATAACCATCTTTTTATATTAACATGTTCTTGTTCTGTGTCAGGCATTAGCGGAGTTGTATGTAATCGATGGGCAATATGAGAAAGCCTTCTCATTGTATGCTGATGTAGGTGGTCCAATTATTCTTCAGTCTTCACACCTAAGCAATATAAAGATTTAAATGTCGTTCAAATGCTTTATTGTAGAATCTTTGTCTTTTTTTGTTTTTACTGCTAATTCATTTTCCTTTATCTCTGTGTTTGTTGAAATTGTCAGCTCATGAAGCCAGAAGTGTTTGATTTCATTGATAAACACAACCTACATGATGCAATTCGTGAAAAGGTATAATTGTACTTTGTTAAAGTCATATTTTGGAATTCCATGTTTTCTATATAGCGTTAGGGTGTCACTGATGTGGTAATTCATATTTCATATCTCTTTTGGCATTCAGTTTTAAGCTTCAGTGCAGTATGTTAGGATCTGGTTATCCATGTTTGCCATATCTCTGATATATTGTATGCATATGGAAAAATGTATGAACCAACAAAGACCCATATCAGATTTGAGAATTGGTTGATTTAGATTTGAACATTCTCAGACTTGTTTATAGACGAGAAAAGTAGTGAAGTGGTATATGAGCTCATTTCTGTTTGTATTCTTTTCTGTATATGATAACTGGACTCTTATTGTTTAATCTCTGCCTGTTTAGGTTGTCCAACTGATGATGCTAGATTGCAAACGTGCAGTTCCTCTGTTGATCCAGAATAGGGACATAACAAGTCCACCTGAGGTTGTGAAGCAGCTTATAAGAGCTGATAATAATTGTGACTGCAGATATTTTTTACATTTATATCTACATTCATTATTTGAAGTAAATCCACATGCTGGGAAAGACTTCCATGATATGCAGGTAGATTTTTCCTCTTTCTCTTAACGTCTGCAAGCATCCTTTGTTTTGTAATATAAGCTGTAATTTAATACAGTAACCATATTTAAAATGGATGAGAGCCATGTTTGTGATTTTGAGTTCCAATACTGCCTTGTTTTTATATGAATGGCAAAATAAAGTAAAAGCCTTGGTACATGATGACTCTGGTTTGAGTGGTTTCATTATAGTCCAACACAAATCTGAATGAAAGGACAAGGACTTGTAAGTCTCAATGCTTGCCTAAATAGCTTTATATTTAACCATGTGCAAATGATTCTGCAGTCTTGTGCTTTGATATATTTTGATTATAAGTCTTTACATTGTGGCCTTCTAAAGAGTTTCTTCAACTTTTTTTTGATCTATTTTATTAATGATCCCTCTTAGACAAACTGTTTACCATGTCTTATCAATATTAACTGTTCAAATGGAGAAATGCTATAGCCTCCGAAAATTCATCCGAACCATCTTTGCTTGACATCACTGCTTATTTAAAATGTTAATCAATGCTTACTTTTGTGATGCATTTCTTTTTGGTGGTTCGGCTGCATCATTGCACACTAATTTTAACAGCTGTGTCTAGTTTTCTCGCATTTGCCTTAAATCTATGTCTGGTTGTCACAATATCTGTCTTCTGCAGCTAAACATGAATAGCAGTGCTTTACATATGCTGCATGTAATCAAATGATTATTTTCCAGCATTTAATATGTTGTTTTGTCCCCTAATATGCATAGGTAGAACTGTATGCTGACTATGATCCAAAGATGCTGCTACCTTTTCTTCGTAGCAGTCAACACTATACCCTTGAGAAGGTGATGAACCAATATCTAACTTTACTAGTGATATGTCTGCATGCTTGTAAGTTGAATTCTCAGAGTTGTTTTTCAGGCACATGAAATTTGCATTAAAAGAGACCTAATGAGGGAGCAAGTCTTCATCTTAGGAAGGATGGGGAACTCAAAACAAGCCCTCGCCATTATTATAAATAAATTGGGGGATATAGAGGAGGTATTTTGTCTTTTTCAATGGAAGTGGTTTATGGTTCGGACCAACGTCTAAATCTTGAACCAAAACATCAGGGATTCTATTAAGATTGAAGTGGTCATACTTTTGCACAGGCTGTAGAGTTTGTTACCATGCAGCATGATGATGAACTCTGGGAAGAACTAATCAAGCAATGCCTTCACAAGCCTGAGATGGTATATCCGGATAACTAGATTGTATATTTACGATATATGATTGTTTGATTACTTTGAGAAAAGTTTTGTATTTCTTAAAACTAACCTGCATGGTAGTTGCATTTAACTTTTTTTCTGATATTTAGAGCAGAAAACAGCTGTTTAAGGACAGAAAACTGGAGCATCTTTTATATGTCCTCTGACTTTGTTTCCCCAAGTATGTCGGGGGACATTATCTTTATGTCTGTCCTGTTTGATTCTGCATTTCTATTTTTAAGATGTACTAAACATCGAAAAAGGCCCATATGTCATGTTCTGTCCTATTGTAACCTATTTTCCAAACACTAATCTCAATCCTCTCCTAAGTTTTAAGTCATTATTTTTCAAAAAAATAAGATAAATAGATGTTTTGCAAATCTGTTTAAGAAACCATAAATTAAGCACCACAGGCCCAGAATTTGCAAATCTTGTGGACCTACTCTTTTTATCTTTTTCTTCGCTTGATTATTGTAATTAACAGGTGGGCATACTATTGGAGCACACAGTTGGAAATCTTGATCCCCTCTACATTGTAAATAAGGTTCCTAACGGGTTGGAAATACCTAGGTAAGTGATAAATGATATTTAACAAAACTAACATATTGTCAAATCATATGTTTATTGGGAAAAAGTATTAGTATTTGGATTGTTGATATCATTAAGTAGGAAATAAATTCCTTTATCACTATTTCTGGTTATACTCTGCACGATATTCACCCACTTTAACTTCAGCTGATTACTTAGATAATCAGATCATTCTGGCTTTCTGTTCCAGATATATTCAGTTCTCATTGGCATTCTATTGCACGCTATCTTTAATTTCTCTATCTGTTTTCTACAGGCTCAGGGATCGGCTGGTTAAAATTATCACTGATTACAGGACTGAAACATCGCTCAGACATGGGTGCAATGATATCCTTAAGGTGCTTTTCTTTTCCCTCCCCCTTTTCTCACCCTTAGTAGAATAGTAGAAGGGACAAGGAAAAATTCTGTGATTTTGATTCAATACAAATTTTCATGATTTTTCTGTTTCACATAGGCGGACTGTGTCAACCTTCTAATTAAGTATCACAAAGAGGCAAGGCATGGAATTTCCTTAGGTAATGAAGAAGATGAGCCACGAATCAAAATGAGCAGTACCCATGCTTTTCAGGTATCTGACAAATCCCCAAGCCTGAGAATCATGGAGGTGAAGTCAAAGACTAGGGGAGGTGGAAGATGTTGCATATGTTTTGACCCATTTCAAATACAGAGTGTATCAGTCATTGTTTTCTTTTGCTGTCATGGTTATCACACAACTTGTCTCACGGATTCGTCCTACACAATTAGTACCAAGAAAGCGATTGAAGTCACTTCCCAAGAGGCAGAAACGTATGACAGCTACAATGGTTATGTGGATGATGCTAGTGATGATGATAATGAAGCCAATTCAGGTTGTCCTCGCTTGCGTTGTATATTGTGTACTACTGCTACTGGTTGAGTGTGTTTTTGTGTATTTGCATTTGCATGGTT
>NC_080043.1:89490627-89664381 GCF_012489685.1 Lotus japonicus | reverse complement strand
CTTCCAACTGAAGAAAGATTGGAAACGTCGAAACAAGTCTGGCAACGCGGACGGAATCTTCGTTAGAAGTCCCGAATAGAAAAAGTATTCATCCATTGCTCGAAAATAGGGTTTCGAAGCAAAGAAATTAGCGTCGGCGGACATCCGAAAAGTGAAACCTATCGTGCGTACAGTCCAGAGTTCCGAAATGAAACGCTGGTCGATGGAAAAAAAAGAGAATCTTTAAATTTTCCGAGAGTTCGAAATCTCACTCAAAACGTTGCTTTAAGAGCGAAATAGCCTATTCTGGACACGCTTGCCATAAGGCAGGTGTGCAGACGACTCGCACTAACTCCGAAACAACTACGCAACATTCCTCAAGCAATTCCTGAACTTTCTTCTTCATTAATCTTTCTCAAATGTCAAACTCCTGTCACGCTTACACTATTTCTACGTGTGAGTCGGAAACTTAACTTGTTCTGAAAATCCAGGTCTTACAATACTCCCCTCCAAAAAGAAAGTTTCGTCCTCGAAACTCAGAGCTCTGCAAAAAGTTCGGAATACAGTTCCTTGATCTTATCTTCCAATTCCCATGTAGTAGTGCCTGTGTCATTGTTCCTCAAAATCTTTACTTAAGCAATCTGCCTTCCCCTTAACTGTTTCACTCTTCTATCCCCACTGCTAACTATCGGCGTCTCAAAAGACAAAACATCATTCAACCTCATGTCGTCTGACTCGATTACTTGCGTCGGACCTCTGCTTGAAATGATACCGGTTGGCATTCCGTGCAGTCGCACAACCTTAGCCACTTACTTCTTTACTTTCGGTCGTCCGGAATTCTTCTTAAACTCAGTGCCTCTCTGTCATCTCAAAGTAGATACTCAACTTGTCCTCGTGATCTTCATCTACAGTCCATCACTTGTTCGTTCGATAACTCTTAGACGAAACATTGCGTTGGAATCTAGTAGTCCATTAACGTCACATCCAACTTCGTAACTATCATCACTCGCACAATGAAATCAATCTCCTACTTAGCACCATTCGAATTAAAAATCGACTTATGTCCTTATTTCTTGTCCTTCACTAATCTTATCCCCTTCAACATCAAGTTACCAACAACTTATAAGATAATCCTCTTCTTAATATCTAACAATCCATTATTATCGTCTTCTTCCTTAGAACTTCCCTCACTCAAACCTATTTACACTTACTGAAATCCCTAACACTTCGCATAAATCGAGACTTATCCTCTAGTAGATTACATCATAACTATACCTCAAGGGACTTAACTAGCCATTTATCATCCAATCCTTCAACATTCTGGGATTTAACTGTTATCGTAGCCGCTAACACCACTAAATCTCTTATGTGTACATGAATCTCAGCTCACTAGGTCAACCTTAGCCCTAGGATTCTCATTCAACTTAGTAAAATTCACTTGTTAACCATAATATGCATCATCAAAATCCATAACAAAGTTTCATCCACTCTTAAGCTCTAAGAAACTTGATCAAACATAACAACTTCAAGTATTCATCTTAATACTAACACTTTCCTTTTTGTCACTTAATCACCATCTTGTCAATCAACCTCTTAATCTCTCAATCAAATTCTGACAAACTTCGAGTCGTACACACCTTAGATAGACATTCATAGATTTAAAGCCTAAACCTTCACCAAGTTTGGTCCTCTAATGACCTTTAATCCTTCAATACTTCTTAAATGAATATCCGTTTCTTAAAAACTATAACTCCTTCACTTACCCAACGACCTGATAAGTGTCGTCATGCTTCCACACTCACCCCTTGGTCCTGATATCCATAATCATAACTTATTATGCTAACATCATTCAAATCTTATCACATGGTCATTATGTCCGCAACCTCATAATCAACATCAATCGATCACCAACCTTAACACTCCACACAACCCAGAATTCCCTTACTTCAAGATATCTCTTATACTACACCTCAATGGTCTTAACCCGAAACTCACCTTCAGGTCTTCAATCTTCTAAGATTCAACTCCTATTGTCACACCTACAACCATAAGATCTCCTACTCGTACGTGATTCTCGGCTCTCAAGATTCAATCTTAACCCTAAGATTTCAATCCAACTTAGTAAATCTCACTTAGTAATCTCAGCATATTTCCTTGGAATCCATATCACCAACCTCAAGTATTCAACTTATGCTAAAACTTTCTTTCTCCAACTTAATCATTAATTCAACACTTTTCAAGCAAAAATTCATCTCTTAAGACTATAATGTCTCCACATATTAATCAAACGCTTAGCGAAACTTATTGCTCGAACTCGACTATAACAATCTAGTTCAGAGTTAATTCTTCTCACTCTTGCTACCATCAAGTATCATCTAAAACCTGATTAAATCCAACTTATTTAGTCTCTAACAACTCCCCTCAGCAATCACATAACCTATGACTTCATAACTTCCGAGAAACTACTTAATACTTTTCCAGCACTAAATCTCTTGACTTGGTCTACCTCTACTTGGAGTAATCACACGAACTAACCAGTTAACGTCTATACGACACTCATCAACTTCCAAAGATTTAAATCTTAATCTTTCACAATCAAATGCTTAACACGAACTCTCCTCCCAAATCCGACTAATCCTCAATCAATTCAAATTCATCTTACACATCCTTCTATCAAGGTCCATTATCAGCTGTGATTCCGAATATCACCCCCTCAATATTAGGTTGATCAGGCCTAATACATCGAAGGTGGAAATTTAGAAAAACCCACTGGAACAGACAATGAGTTCCTGACATCCAGTAACCACAAATATCCTGATATCAAGTTCCTAACGATTCTGCTACGGAACCACACACCCTCAATCCATGTAAAAGATTAATCCTTCCTCGTCAATTGAGTCAAAGGTCCAACAATCTTGGCAAATCCCTCAATGAAGCGTCTATAATATCCAGCTAAATCCACAGAACTTCTGATCTCTGTCACCATCTTTGGTTGCTCCCAAGCCAAAACAGTCTCCACTTTCGCCGGATCCACAGCTATGCCTCCTTCGAGATAGCATGGCCTAAGAAATTGACTTCCTCCAGCCAGAATTCACACTTGGAAGGGTTCGCATACAGCTTTTTCTCCCTCAACACTTGTAAAACTTGGCGCAAATGTCCTTCATGTTCCTTTGCGTCCTTCGAATAGATCAATGTGTCCTCAATAAACACCACCACACGTCGATCTAAGAACTCCTGAAAGATGCGGTTCATGTAATCCATGAAAACAGCAGGTACATTCGTCACTCCAAACGGCATCACTAGGTACTCGTAGTGTCCTTAACGTGTCCTGAAAGCAGTCTTCGGTATATCCTCAATCTTCACTCTGATCCGACGATAGCCTGACCTCAAATCTATCTTGGAAAATACGGTAGCCCCTCGTAGTTGGTCCATCAAATCATCTATCCTCGGCAACGGGTATCTGTTCTTGATCGTCGCCTTGTTCAATTGTCGATAATCCACCCACGATCTCGACCTTCCGTCCTTCTTCTTGACTAACAACACTGGCGCTCCCCACGGTGAAACACTCGGTCGAATGAATCCCTTTTGCCGAAAGATCCTCTAACGACTCCGCTTCAAAACTAAACGCCCTAAAATCCTACGATTCGTACCCATAAGGAATTTCCCTGAGATCCTAGCTTCCTTATCAACGCCTCGGTAAAACAACTCCCTAGCTCCGCGTGCTATTCTAGATCTCGTGTAACCTCTATAGTTAAATCACGAGCAACTTCGAATAAGGTCCTACTAGGGATAATAATCATAGGATCATAGTCTAAGTAGTAAATACAAGTTAGGCGCGTCACACTCGCTTGAATATAAAAGAGTAAGTTATTCTAGAATACGAGAACAGTTAAAATATTACCATCGTTCCCACGTTCTTCCTCGTTCGACTCCTCAACTCTTGCTCCTCCCTTGATATGAATCCTTTCCTCTGTAGCAAGTTGTTTTCCTTTCCCAACATTCCCTGATGATTCGCCCCTGAGTGCCTTGCAATCTTGGGAGAAATGTCCCGGTTGGTTGCAATTGAAGCATAGACTTTCTTTGGTCTTGCAGTTCACAGCTAGATGCCCCTCTCGGTTACACTTGAAGCATCTCCGTCCAATCACTGAGCATTTGTTAGCAAAATGCCCAAACTTTCTGCAACGAGTACATGTCACTCCTTTGTCACCAACTGGCTTCCCCCCAGTATCAGCAGTCGTCGGTTTGTACTCTCTTGAGATAAGATTTCTTCCCTCGGAACGCTGATATGGTCCCCACTTATGGTAACTCTTCCTTCCGTTGTAGCCTTGGGAACCTGACCTCATTGGTCCCCCAGCTCCAATTCGGTTCATTCCTCTTTGTTGATACATTGCTGTCGCCATCAGTCGTTGATGATGCTCACGTGTAGCCTCCGCCATCCGGTTAAGATCCACCATCCTATATCCCATCGAACGTCCGATTAGTACTAACCATACGGTAGCACTAGACAAACCACTCAATCCGATTGAGTAGTAACGCAAGCAATTAGAGCGAAAATCGCTCTGCAGACAATCAATTTTCACTCTTTGCAGAGTCACACAACCTAGCACAAAAGACCTATTCCCCAAAGACTCCCAAAAGACTCGACTAAGCTCTGATACCACAATGTAACACCCCGATTTCCAGGTGTCACTTTAGTAACCAAAAATAGACTTTACGCTGAAAACAGGTAATTTTTTTTTCTTTCCTTTAAATCAAAGCGATAAGGAAGTAAAGACAAAACCCAACCAACACACAAATATATACACATGTACAGCCTCAGCTGCACTCCCATGTCACGCGCACTCGCAGTGACTCCAAAGTAGTGTGCCCGTAGGCAAATAGTTACAGATCCAGAAGTGTGAGTGAAAAGGTTATAATTACAATCCACTGGGAGAAAGTCGGCCTCAAAATGGCCTAAGCAAAGACTCTTATAGTCCGACTGACTCACTGTGATCCCTCAATAAGAGAACCACACAAAAGCCATGCGTCGGGAACCTACCCCGTCCCAAAAGCAAAACGAATCAGAGCTCTACACAAATATGACGCCTGCCTAACTCTACCAACCCATAACTGCTCACACATCCGAGTCCTCGGCGAACTGAAGACGGCAAGTTGAAGCTCAGCTCCATGCGTCGTAGAACTTCTTTCGTCAGATGTTCACACTCGTCAGTCCGGTCCTCCATGACCCTTCCCCGGTACGTCGCTCGATGACCCACAACATCGATCACCCAAGCGGTGGGGGCATCCCGATCCACAAGCTCATATCTGATCCCCCCCGAGGGAGAGACCATCGAACACCAGTCGGCCATCGACATCTGGCAGCAGGCCGACCGCCCAAACACAAACATACAACCAAAGCCAAGGCGCTAGGGTCAACTCACAGAAATACGTAGATATACACTCAACATGTGATATGGGGTATAGATATATGTTGATATTTAAGCATATAAGTAATCCTAGCATGTTATGGCTCTAACATTGCTTCAATAAACAAACAGCACACAGTCTCAGTCAGCATGAATGTATGCGTGAAATGCAATTATGAATCCGGATTTGTGACGCGTTCCCGTTCGCCACAAGTGAAGCATTTTCACTATGGATGGACCATTCCCGTTATCCATCCTGGATGAAATCCATCCTGGATGAACCATTCCCGTTATTCATCCTTGGTGAACCATTCCCGTTATTCACCGAATGATGAACCATTCCCGTTATTCATCATTAATGCAAGGTGAACCATTCCCGTTATTCACCATGATATGCACAGGTGAACCATTCCCGTTATTCACCCGATTGAATGCAACGTGGTTAGCCAAACAACGAATCGTCCTTACCACGAAAATGTTTAGCTCACAACCCAATCTCAACAAACCCATGAGTTAGTGTCGGTCAATACAACACAACTCGGAGTAAGTGTCGGTCAATACAACACAACTCCATCCACAGAATACACAAGGGTCTAGTGTCGGTCAATACAACACAGCCCAAACAACAAGAGCACTAGGTGTCGGTCAATACAACACGGCTCCACAACAATCCCCAAGAGTACTAGAGTACTCGGTGACTTTCAATCATCACCATAGCTCACCTTAGTGGCTTCCCCCAATTCCGATAACTCTCCAAACCCAAACAAAGTCGACTTTTCCCCGTCTTTCGTAAATATTTTCCCCTTCAGTTCTCCTATGCTTAAACGTTAATAAAAATTGTTTCAATTCGAATTAGTCAAGTTATGAGTTTATTTCTCAAAGTCTAAGTTTCCCAAGTCTTTAGTTTTTCAAAGCTCTATCATTCTAAGTTTTCAAAGATCAACCACCCAAAATACATTTCCCGGGGAAAGTCTAAGAATTCCAACATATGGCTAAGTCTCAAACCCCACATTTGGACTTGCCTAGGGTTGTTCATCCAACCCGAAATATCAAAGATCACCAGATCAATGAATCTCCACTCCGAAATTGCGTCAAAACGCTCAATCCAACAAAAGCACAACATCACAAGTATGGAAAAGCATCATAACATCAACTCATCATCAAAAACAACATCAGATAAAACATAAGTCGAATTTATCGACGCCTATCATGCAGTCATAGCTAATATATAGTAAGTTGCCCTAACCTCGAGTGATCCAGCTTCGCAAATCAAATCTCCTTCACAGGAATGCCTTGAAACTTCCAAAGTTCCTTCAACTGAACCTCGGAGGAAAAACAAAGCAGAATCCACACAAAATCGATTAGTTCGATCGCAATACAATACATAAACGATAGACAAAGCATCAAAGCTTCAGAATACGACAAACGGGTACGAAAGGACAAGTTTTCGAAAACGAAAAACTCCCCTCCCCTTAGGAAAAACCCACGGCCATAAGGAGAAAAGGGCTTCGGCTCTTTTTCTTCGATCAAATCAGTTTACAAGGTAGTTTTAGGGTAAAACTAAGGCAAAGAAACTGTCAGAACAATTTTCGGACAATCGGGCCGAAATACGACTACGCAGGGGCATTTTGGTCCAAAATAAAGGCTCAAAACTTCAAAGTTATCAGTTCTGAAAACAAATTTGACAGCAACGATCCTCATGATATCCGTGACAACAAATCCTAAAGGCACGAAGTCAATTAAGTCTTTTCGACAATAAAGTTTCGAAATGTGAGACAAAAAGAGTTTTGAGTCAATTTTTCAGATCCTGGACAACTGAATCGCAATCAGAGTTTACTGACAGAGGTTTTAGACTCAGGGGAACATAAGGAACATAACCCAAGCGAGAAATCAGAGAAATCGGACAATTTTAGAAAAAGCTCAAAACTTAGAGCACAGAAACGACTCCAGAAACTCAGCAGAAACAGAAATCAGAGGCAGGATTCATGATAGTTACCTCGATACCTAGAAGTAGGGACGAACTGCACGAAGATTGGTCAAGTTTTGCGAAATCTCTCCTCCCTTCTCTCCAGAACTCGGCCCAAATGGTGTGGAAATGGTGAGATTTACTTTTTCGCCTATTTATAGGCGGGCGAAATCGCGGGAAAATGAAAATTTCGCGATTCCGATTTTTGCAGCACGATCACCAGAATTCTAAGAGAGATTCTGCGTCAGAATTCCAGAACTCAAAACAAAATCTAAGATTTGGGAAAAACGATATCGAAAAACTCAAAAGCGGTGTCGGTTAATCTGCCCCGAAAAACTACTTTTTGCTGTGATGCTCAAACGACAAAACTTCCAACTGAAGAAAGATTGGAAACGTCGAAACAAGTCTGGCAACGCGACGGAATCTTCGTTAGAAGTCCCGAATAGAAAAAGTATTCATCCATTGCTCGAAAATAGGGTTTCGAAGCAAAGAAATTAGCGTCGGCGGACATCCGAAAAGTGAAACCTATCGTGCGTACAGTCCAGAGTTCCGAAATGAAACGCTGGTCGATGGAAAAATAAAAAGAATCTTTAAATTTTCCGAGAGTTCGAAATCTCACTCAAAACGTTGCTTTAAGAGCGAAATAGCCTATTCTGGACACGCTTGCCATAAGGCAGGTGTGCAGACGACTCGCACTAACTCCGAAAACAGCTACGCAACATTCCTCAAGCAATTCCTGAACTTTCTTCTTCATTAATCTTTCTCAAATGTCAAACTCCTGTCACGCTTACACTATTTCTACGTGTGAGTCGGAAACTTAACTTGTTCTGAAAATCCAGGTCTTACAATACTCCCCTCCAAAAAGAAAGTTTCGTCCTCGAAACTCAGAGCTCTGCAAAAAGTTCGGAATACAGTTCCTTGATCTTATCTTCCAATTCCCATGTAGTAGTGCCTGTGTCATTGTTCCTCAAAATCTTTACTTAAGCAATCTGCCTTCCCCTTAACTGTTTCACTCTTCTATCCCCACTGCTAACTATCGGCGTCTCAAAAGACAAAACATCATTCAACCTCATGTCGTCTGACTCGATCACTTGCGTCGGACCTCTGCTTGAAATGATACCGGTTGGCATTCCGTGCAGTCGCACAACCTTAGCCACTTACTTCTTTACTTTCGGTCGTCCGGAATTCTTCTTAAACTCAGTGCCTCTCTGTCATCTCAAAGTAGATACTCAACTTGTCCTCGTGATCTTCATCTACAGTCCATCACTTGTCGTTCGATAACTCTTAGACGAAACATTGCGTTGGAATCTAATAGTCCATTAACGTCACATCCAACTTCGTAACTATCATCACTCGCACAATGAAATCAATCTCCTACTTAGTCACCATTCGAATTAAAAATCGACTTATGTCCTTATTTCTTGTCCTTCACTAATCTTATCCCCTTCAACATCAAGTTACCAACAACTTATAAGATAATCCTCTTCTTAATATCTAACAATCCATTATTATCGTCTTCTTCCTTAGAACTTCCCTCACTCAAACCTATTTACACTTACTGAAATCCCTAACACTTCGCACGAATCGAGACTTATCCTCTAGTAGATTACATCATAACTATACCTCAAGGGACTTAACTAGCCATCTTATCATCCGATCCTTCAACATTCTGAGATTTAACTCTATCGTAACCGCTAACACCACTAAATCTCGTATGTGTACATGAATCTCAGCTCACTAGGTCAACCTTAGCCCTAGGATTCTCATTCAACCTTAGTAAAATTCACTTGTTACTCGTAATATGCATTATCAAAATCCATAACAAAGTCCCATTGACTCTTATACTCTACGAAACTCGTCAAAATATAACAACCTCAGGTATTCATCTTAATACTAACACCTTCCTTTCTGTGACTCAATCACCATCTCGTCAATCAACTTCTTAATCTCTCAATCAAATTCTGACAAACTTCGAGTCCTACACCTTAGACAGACATTCATAGATTTAAAACCTACACCTTCACCAAGTTTGGTCCTCTAATAACATTTAATCCTTCAATACTTCTTAAATGAATATCCGTTCCTTAAAACTATAACTCCTTCACTTACCCAAACGACCTGATAAGTGTCGTCATGCTTCCACACTCACCACTTGATCCTGCTATCCATAATCATAACTTATTATGCTAACATCATTCAAATCTTATCACATGGTCATGATGTCCGCAACCTCATAATCAACATCAATCGATCACCAACCTTAACACTCCACACAACCCAGAATTCCCTTACTTCAAGATCTCTCTTATACTACACCTCAATGGTCTTAACCCGAAACTCACCTTCAGGTCTTCAATCTTCTAAGATTCAACTCCTATTGTCACACCTACAACCATAAGATCTCCTACTCGTACGTGATTCTCGGCTCTCAAGATTCAATCTTAACCCTAAGATTTCAATCCAACTTAGTAAATCTCACTTAGTAATCTCAGCATATTACCTTGGAATCCATATCACCAACCTCAAGTATTCAACTTATGCTAAAACTTTCTTTCTCCAACTTAATCATTAATTCAACACTTTTCAAGCGAAAATTCATCTCTTAAGACTATAATGTCTCCACATATTAATCCAACGCTTAGCAAAACTTATTCCTCGAACTCGACTATAACAATCTAGTTCAGAGTTAATTCTTCTCAATCTCGCTACCATCAAACAATCATCTATAACCGGATATTAAATCCAACCTATCTAATCTCTAATAATCCCACGTCAGAAATCACATAACCTATGACTTCATAACTTCCGAGAAAATACTTAAAGATTTTCCAACATCAATTCTATTGGCTTAGTCTACCTCTACTTGGAGTAATCACACGAACTAACCAATCAATGTCTATACGAAAATCATCAACTTCCAAAGGTTCAAATCTTAATCTTGTACAATCAAATGCTTAACACGAACTTTCCTCCCAAATCCGACTAATCCTCAATCAATTCAAATTCATCTTACACATCCTTCTATCAAGGTCCATTATCAGCTGTGATTCCGAATATCACCCCCTCAATATTAGGTTGATCAGGCCTAATACATCGAAGGTGGAAATTTAGAAAAACCCACTGGAACAGACAATGAGTTCCTGACATCCAGTAACCACAAATATCCTGATATCAAGTTCCTAACGATTCTGCTACGGAACCACACACCCTCAATCCATGTAAAAGATTAATCCTTCCTCGTCAATTGAGTCAAAGGTCCAACAATCTTGGCAAATCCCTCAATGAAGCGTCTATAATATCCAGCTAAATCCACAGAACTTCTGATCTCTGTCACCATCTTCGGTTGCTCCCAAGCCAAAACAGTCTCCACTTTCGCCGGATCCACAGCTATGCCCTCCTTCGAGATAGCATGGCCTAAGAAATTGACTTCCTCCAACCAGAATTCACACTTGGAAGGGTTCTCATACAGCTTTTTCTCTCTCAACAATTGTAGAACTTGGCGCAAATGTCCTTCATGTTCCGTTGCATCCTTCGAGTATATCAGTATATCATCAATAAACACCACCACAAACCGATCTAAGAATTCATGAAAGATGCGGTTCATGTAATCCATGAAAACAGCAGGTGCATTTGTCACTCCAAACGGCATCACTAAGTACTCGTAGTGTCCGTAGCGTGTTCTGAATGCAGTCTTCGGTATATCCTCAATCTTCACTCTGATCCGACGATAGCCTGACCTCAAATCTATCTTGGAAAATACGGTAGCCCCTCATAGTTGGTCCATCAAATCATCTATCCTCGGCAACGGGTATCTGTTCTTGATCGTCGCCTTGTTCAATTGTCGATAATCCACCCACGATCTCGACCTTCCGTCCTTCTTCTTGACTAACAACACTGGCGCTCCCCACGGTGAAACACTCGGTCGAATGAATCCCTTTTGCCGAAAGATCCTCTAACGACTCCGCTTCAAAACTAAACGCCCTAAAATCCTACGATTCGTACCCATAAGGAATTTCCCTGAGATCCTAGCTTCCTTATCAACGCCTCGGTAAAACAACTCCCTAGCTCCGCGTGCTATTCTAGATCTCGTGTAACCTCTATAGTTAAATCACGAGCAACTTCGAATAAGGTCCTACTAGGGATAATAATCATAGGATCATAGTCTAAGTAGTAAATACAAGTTAGGCGCGTCACACTCGCTTGAATATAAAAGAGTAAGTTATTCTAGAATACGAGAACAGTTAAAATATTACCATCGTTCCCACGTTCTTCCTCGTTCGACTCCTCAACTCTTGCTCCTCCCTTGATATGAATCCTTTCCTCTGTAGCAAGTTGTTTTCCTTTCCCAACATTCCCTGATGATTCGCCCCTGAGTGCCTTGCAATCTTGGGAGAAATGTCCCGGTTGGTTGCAATTGAAGCATAGACTTTCTTTGATCTTGCAGTTCACAGCTAGATGCCCCTCTCGGTTACACTTGAAGCATCTCCGTCCAATCACTGAGCATTTGTTAGCAAAATGCCCAAACTTTCTGCAACGAGTACATGTCACTCCTTTGTCACCAACTGGCTTCCCCCCCAGTATCAGCAGTCGTCGGTTTGTACTCTCTTGAGATAAGATTTCTTCCCTCGGAACGCTGATATGGTCCCCACTTATGGTAACTCTTCCTTCCGTTGTAGCCTTGGGAACCTGACCTCATTGGTCCCCCAGCTCCAATTCGGTTCATTCCTCTTTATTGATACATTGCTGTCGCCATCAGTCGTTGATGATGCTCACGTGTAGCCTCCGCCATCCGGTTAAGATCCACCATCCTATATCCCATCGAACGTCCGATTAGTACTAACCATACGGTAGCACTAGACAAACCACTCAATCCGATTGAGTAGTAACGCAAGCAATTAGAGCGAAAATCGCTCTGCAGACAATCAATTTTCACTCTTTGCAGAGTCACACAACCTAGCACAGAAGACCTATTCCCCAAAGACTCCCAAAAGACTCGACTAAGCTCTGATACCACAATGTAACACCCCGATTTCCAGGTGTCACTTTAGTAACCAAAAATAGACTTTACGCTGAAAACAGGTAATTTTTTTGTTTGATACCTTTTAAATCAAGCAATAGAAAATAAAGACAAAACCCAACCAACACACAAATATATACACATGTACAGCCTCAGCTGCACTCCCATGTCACGCGCACTCGCAGTGACTCCAAGGTAGTGTGCCCGTAGGCAAATAGTTACAGATCCAGAAGTGTGAGTGAAAAGGTTATAATTACAATCCACTGGGAGAAAGTCGGCCTCAAAATGGCCTAAGCAAAGACTCCTATAGTCCGACTGACTCACTGTGATCCCTCAATAAGAGAACCACACAAAAGCCATGCGTCGGGAACCTACCCCGTCCCAAAAGCAAAACGAATCAGAGCTCTACACAAATATGACGCCTGCCTAACTCTACCAACCCATAACTGCTCACACATCCGAGTCCTCGGCGAACTGAAGACGGCAAGTTGAAGCTCAGCTCCATGCGTCGTAGAACTTCTTTCGTCAGATGTTCACACTCGTCAGTCCGGTCCTCCATGACCCTTCCCCGGTACGTCGCTCGATGACCCACAACATCGATCACCCAAGCGGTGGGGGCATCCCGATCCACAAGCTCATATCTGATCCCCCCCGAGGGAGAGACCATCGAACACCAGTCGGCCATCGACATCTGGCAGCAGGCCGACCGCCCAAACACAAACATACAAACAAAGCCAAGGCGCTAGGGTCAACTCACAGCAATAAGTAGATATACACTCAACATGTGATATGGGGTATAGATATATGTTGATATATATACATATAAACAATCCTAGCATGTTATGGCTCTAACATTGCTTCAATAAACAAACAACACACAATCTCAGTCAGCATGAATGTATGCGTGAAATGCACAATATGTATCCGGATTTGTGACGCGTTCCCGTTCGCCACAAGTGAAGCATTTTCACTATGGATGGACCATTCCCGTTATCCATCCTGGATGAAATCCATCCTGGATGAACCATTCCCGTTATTCATCCTTGGTGAACCATTCCCGTTATTCACCGAATGATGAACCATTCCCGTTATTCATCATTAATGCAAGGTGACCCATTCCCGTTATTCACCATGATATGCACAGGTGAACCATTCCCGTTATTCACCCGATTGAATGCAACGTGGTTAGCCAAACAACGAATCGTCCTTACCACGAAAATGTTTAGCTCACAACCCAATCTCAACAAACCCATGAGTTAGTGTCGGTCAATACAACACAACTCGGAGTAAGTGTCGGTCAATACAACACAACTCCATCCACAGAATACACAAGGGTCTAGTGTCGGTCAATACAACACAGCCCAAACAACAAGAGCACTAGGTGTCGGTCAATACAACACGGCTCCACAACAATCCCCAAGAGTACTAGAGTACTCGGTGACTTTCAATCATCACCATAGCTCACCTTAGTGGCTTCCCCCAATTCCGATAACTCTCCAAACCCACAACAAAGTCGACTTTTCCCCGTCTTTCGTAAATATTTTCCCCTTCAGTTCTCCTATGCTTAAACGTTAATAAAAATTGTTTCAATTCGAATTAGTCAAGTTATGAGTTTATTTCTCAAAGTCTAAGTTTCCCAAGTCTTTAGTTTTTCAAAGCTCTATCATTCTAAGTTTTCAAAGATCAACCACCCAAAATACATTTCCCGGGGAAAGTCTAAGAATTCCAACATATGGCTAAGTCTCAAACCCCACATTTGGACTTGCCTAGGGTTGTTCATCCAACCCGAAATATCAAAGATCACCAGATCAATGAATCTCCACTCCGAAATTGCGTCAAAACGCTCAATCCAACAAAAGCACAACATCACAAGTATGGAAAAGCATCATAACATCAACTCATCATCAAAAACAACATCAGATAAAACATAAGTCGAATTTATCGACGCCTATCATGCAGTCATAGCTAATATATAGTAAGTTGCCCTAACCTCGAGTTGATCCAGCTTCGCAAATCAAATCTCCTTCACAGGAATGCCTTGAAACTTCCAAAGTTCCTTCAACTGAACCTCGGAGGAAAAACAAAGCAGAATCCACACAAAATCGATTAGTTCGATCGCAAAACAATACATAAACGATAGACAAAGCATCAAAGCTTCAGAATACGACAAACGGGTACGAAAGGACAAGTTTTCGAAAACGAAAAACTCCCCTCCCCTTAGGAAAACCCCACGGCCATAAGGAGAAAAGGGCTTCGGCTCTTTTTCTTCGATCAAATCAGTTTACAAGGTAGTTTTAGGGTAAAACTAAGGCAAAGAAACTGTCAGAACAATTTTCGGACAATCGGGCCGAAATACGACTACGCAGGGGCATTTTGGTCCAAAATAAAGGCTCAAAACTTCAAAGTTATCAGTTCTGAAAACAAATTTGACAGCAACGATCCTCATGATATCCGTGACAACAAATCCTAAAGGCACGAAGTCAGATTAAGTCTTTTCGACAATAAAGTTTCGAAATGTGAGACAAAAAGAGTTTTGAGTCAATTTTTCAGATCCTGGACAACTGAATCGCAATCAGAGTTTACTGACAGAGGTTTTAGACTCAGGGGAACATAAGGAACATAACCCAAGCGAGAAATCAGAGAAATCGGACAATTTTAGAAAAAGCTCAAAACTTAGAGCACAGAAACGACTTCAGAAACTCAGCAGAAACAGAAATCAGAGGCAGGATTCATGATAGTTACCTCGATACCTAGAAGTAGGGACGAACTGCACGAAGATTGGTCAAGTTTTCGCGGAAATCTCTCCTCTCCCTCTCTCTCTACAATTTTCGGCCAAATGAGTGAAAATGAAGAAGATATTAGCTTTTTCGCCTATTTATAGGCGGGCGAAATCGCGGGAAAATGAAAATTTCGCGATTCCGATTTTTGCAGCACGATCACCATGGAATTCTAAGAGAGATTCTAGCATCAGAATTCCAGAACTCAAAACAAACATCTAAGATTTGGGAAAAACGATATCGAAAAACTCAAAAGCGGTGTCGGTTAATCTGCCCCGAAAAACTACTTTTTGCTGTGATGCTCAAACGACAAAACTTCCAACTGAAGAAAGATTGGAAACGTCGAAACAAGTCTGGCAACGCGGACGGAATCTTCGTTAGAAGTCCCGAATAGAAAAAGTATTCATCCATTGCTCGAAAATAGGGTTTCGAAGCAAAGAAATTAGCGTCGGCGGACATCCGAAAAGTGAAACCTATCGTGCGTACAGTCCAGAGTTCCGAAATGAAACGCTGGTCGATGGAAAAATAAAAAGAATCTTTAAATTTTCCGAGAGTTCGAAATCTCACTCAAAACGTTGCTTTAAGAGCGAAATAGCCTATTCTGGACACGCTTGCCATAAGGCAGGTGTGCAGACGACTCGCACTAACTCCGAAAACAGCTACGCAACATTCCTCAAGCAATTCCTGAACTTTCTTCTTCATTAATCTTTCTCAAATGTCAAACTCCTGTCACGCTTACACTATTTCTACGTGTGAGTCGGAAACTTAACTTGTTATGAAAATCCAGGTCTTACAACCACCATAATCAAGAGTGACAACACTGGGGTAAAAAGAGATGTTATAATTCTTATTAGGGTTTTCAACGATAAAAGCAACGTTCAATTTGGCAGTGATGTTGGGGCCAATTGCATTGTCAAGTAAGGTGAAAGAGGCTGAGTCGAATTGGAAATTGGGCATCTCGCTTTCTTTATTAAATCCAACGAGGTAAATGCCAAGAATTCCTAAGGAAACCATTAAGATGGCGACCACTACACCCACGACGCAAAGCATCTCCTTACAAATTTCAGCTAAGTTTGGCAGCGCAGATGCGTTAGGAGGCCTTGCCATCTGCGGAATAACAGGATCAAGTATTTGAATGAATGAATGGCAGTGGCTAGCTATATATATTCTGTAAGTAACAGGCTATACTGGATGCTCAACTCAATCAAAATAAGGATAGATAGCATTGTGATTGATCTATTTTATTTATAACTGAATCAGAATTAGTTGCTAAATATATTGGTCTATGGGAAAGGTTCCAAATAACTTTCCTACTTATTTGATCAGATAACTATCAGAATATTTGACCAAATCTCTTAAATGGAATTAGTGGTGATAAATGAACCACTCAACACTAAGGACAATTTCCATACATCTCATTTTTCTCTCCATTTTTTTCTATCACATTCAGCATACACACATTTATTACTTATGTGTCTCCTCTTCCTATCTATTTGAAAGATTCCATCGTGCGCCTTCAGCATAACAAAAATTAGTAATTTTCAATTTTTTTATTTAATCATCTAATAATTAGTTTAGTTTTCAATTTAAACTCAATTGACTCTATTGAAAACATATTTTAAAAAGAAATGCTACCAAGTACGAATCCATCAAGTTGCCTCTGTTTCCATCAACTTGCTTGATATTTAACTTGAGGACAATTACTATTTATCCAAGTTAATATCTAGCTTTAGGTTTGCTGTAGCAAGAATCAGCTTCACAATGTGCACTAGCCTCAACATTCAACTCGTTAAACCATCAAGCACACACCTAGTTTAACTAATGCGCGGTTTGTTATTGTTTTCAGTTTTCACATATTCTCGGGTTCGAGTCTATGTGAATGTAGTTGTCTTAAAAGTTTGATTTCAGCTGTATTAAATACTTGATCAAGAGAATTCCCGACCATATTTATTTTACCGGACTTGAATAAAATTGTCTCATCAGATGATACAAGTGGTTTTAAAATAAATACAACTCTCATTTAAAAAAAAAAAATACAACTCATGAAAACATGAAACTGTAATATTTATATACATATATAATAAATTAAATGGATTTAATGCACAATATGTTTTGGGCCAAAACATTGGGCCAGACCCAGAGCGAAGGCCTGGTTAGAGAAGGACAACATTTGAAAATTCTCCTAACACAGAGGGCATATAAGTAATTGAATAGGCAGGCTCAGGAAAGAAAGCGCGGGAAAACGCACTAGCATTACCACATCCGCCCCCAACTCTTCAAAAGGGAAATCGGGGTTCATTTTCATTTCAGCTCGCATAACTTCCCACTCCGAAAAAGTTCACCAGAAAAATCTCCGATCTCGTTCCCGACGATGAGCGGCGACGGCCGGAGATGGGACCGGAGAGACGCCGGCAACTCCAAGAAGCAGAAGCTGATCCGCAACGCCGAGGAAGAGCTCGAGGCGAAGTTAGGGTTCGATGTTTTCTCCGAGGGCAAAAAACGCCTCGGATGGTTGCTCACTTTTGCATCTGTAAGCACATTCATTCTTCCTCTTCAATTTCATCAATCGATTGAACTGTTGTATTACTCAATTTCTTGTTCTACTAGCTACAGTTGCTGTTGTTATTGTTGCTTCCACTGTAATTGTTACTTGATTTGCTTCTGTAATTTTGATTCGAACTAATCTATTGTTTTCTACTACTGAAATTGCACATTATGCAGCATCTGTTCACTTTCCATGAGAAGTAGTAGAGTTTTTCGTTTCCAAACTATGATTTGTGGTCATTTTCCTGTAGAATGTTATTCAAAAGGACTAATTCATGCTTTTTACCATATTTGCAGTCATCTTGGGAGGATAACGATACCAACAAAGTCTTCAGTTGCGTTGATCTTTACTTTGTTACACAGGTATTGTACAAGTTCAACTATAATGCTTCTCTACAAATATATGAAAACCGGAATCCGGCACTTTTGTAATTGAAGTTGAAACAGAAAATTAAAATAGAATGAAAAAAAAGCCCCAAACAGGCGCTTCTCGCTAGTTTTTCCACGAGAAGGGGACCTGGTTCAGTTAATAGTTCAGTAATTGGAGTCTGCTTGTTGCAGGATGGGTCCACGTTCAAGTCAAAATACAGATTTCGTCCTTATTTTTATGCAGCTACAAAGGTGAGTGAACACCTTCTCAAGCATCAGTATACAATTGAATTGCAAGATACTTGGTTTTTTATGTATTTATTGTGATTTTGTGTTTATTTTGTGATTGCCATCATGTTGGTGGTGTTAATTATGATTATATAATTTTGCTAGGATAAAATGGAGATGGATGTTGATGCATATCTGAGACGACGTTATGAAGGTCAGATTGCAGATATTGAAATTATGGAGAAAGAAGATCTAGATCTTGTAAGCTATTTATGGATCTCTTATCTGCTTCACTTTATCTGATACATGAGGAGGAGCTTTAGAAATGCAACATTCAGCATTGATAATCTGTCTCTTGGATTTTGTACCTGATTGTTACAATTTTTTTTAATGAACAACACATTTATTTTAGAAAAAACCTCGTTTAATATTTACTATGTTTGTTTTAACTTTTGAAAAAACTCAGAATCTGAAAATAATCAGATTTATGATTTATCTTGAGAAGATACTCATGAAAAAAACAGATATTATAATAACCTTTTACAAGAGTTTTATTTGTAACCAAACGAAAAATATCTTAGCATAACATCTCTAAAAGTAGGTGGCCTCTTTTTTACACTACCATGAAATTATATTTTTAAAAGTTTAAACAAATAGGCTCTTTATTTGGTAATTACTTCTAGATTTTATCAAGGTTTCAGACGATCAGTCAATATATGGTTCATGGCACAGTCTGCATTAGTTTCTTGCTATTGTTTGTGGATTTAACATAGCCATTCTGAATGTAAAGTTGAAGATATATATGTTTCTTTGAAGTTTTCATTTTGCTTCAATTCAATAAAGCTATGCTTGCTCTCTTTCTCCTGGTCAATTGTCTAATTTATTTTCATGGTTCTGAACAGAAAAACCATTTGTCTGGATTGAGAAAATCTTATTTAAAGCTTTCATTTGATACTGTGCAACAATTGATGAATGTGAAGCGTGATCTTATGCATGTTGTTGAAAGAAATCAGGCAAAGTCTGATGCTGCAGAGGCCTATGAGTCCATATTAACAGGAAGAAGGTAAATAAATCAAGTTTCACGCGACATTAAATTTTAGATTGAAGTCTTGCATTTTACTTCTTATAGTGATGCAGTATCATTTTTAGTGCAGATTATTAAAATTAGTATATAACTTTACTTTATTATCTGATCTGATCCTAGTTTTCTTGTTGCTTAGGAGAGATGAAAAACCTCAAGATTTTCTAGATTGCATTGTTGATCTTCGTGAATATGATGTTCCTTACCATGTTCGCTTTGCCATTGACAAGGGTACCTTTTGATCTTTATTTCTTGTTTTTAATATTTATTCAACTATCTTATCTTCCAACACCATGTTGTTATCTCATAACCGCGTGTGATCCAGATATACGGTGTGGCCAGTGGTATGACGTTGGAGTATCAAATAATGAGGTTACACTTGAGAAGAGGACAGATCTTCTGCAGCGTGCTGAAGTTCGTATTTGTGCATTTGACATTGAGACCACAAAACTTCCATTAAAGTTTCCTGATGCTGACTATGATTTAGTTATGATGATTTCATACATGGTAGATGGACAAGGGTATTTAATCATAAATAGAGAGGTAAGGGTTAATGGAAGGCATTCATGTTTCACTTATCTCTCTCTTTCTTTTACCCTGTTATTTTGTTACAAAGGACATTATCAAATACTTGTTTTATCAAAAGCCTTTTTATCCTTGGGTTTCTCTTTCTTTTCATAAAAGGTTCATGTTATATAGATAATTTATACGGAAGTGGTTTTATGATTCCAAACAGCCCCTATTTTGGTGCACATGACGCTGAGATCTTGCATTGAACTATTGAACACAATGTTGGGACGTGATTCTAAAGTTGAGATGTACTAGTAGAGATTAGGTAATCCTTTTGAATGCCAAATTATGCATTGAGTATGGTCAAATGGTCATACACAACCTGACAAATGGAGTGTTAATAAGTTATTTAATTTTTGTGCATCAAATCAAATGTAGTTGTTAATTTTTTAATTTTTTTTTTGATAAACAAATGTAGTTGTTAATTGATCCTGGAGTTGTATTTTTCAGCGAATGTATTGTAAATCGTTAATTGTGTTGCGTATTTTCAGTGTGTGGGGGATGATATAGAGGATCTAGAGTACACTCCAAAGCCAGAGTTTGAAGGGTATTTTAAGGTGACTAATGTTCTAAATGAGGTATGCTGAAAACCTGTTACCCTAAGTTGTTTTACAATTATGATTTATAATTTGTTAAGATTTCTATTTCTTGTGCCCATTTTTGGCAGATTGAGCTTCTTAGGCTATGGTTTTCTCATATGCAAGAAGTGAAACCTGGTATCTATGTGACATATAATGGTGATTTCTTTGATTGGCCATTCCTGGAACGACGGGCAGCCCATCATGGGCTCAAGATGAGTGATGTATGTTGCTAATGTCTGCACAATTCTTTGTTCCTTTACATTGATTTGTATTATTTTTCATTTATAGCTTATCAACTCCGAGGAACAATGGTGATTTCTTTGATTGATTTTTCTTCTTCTACTTCACCTTTATTATTTAATATTACAGGAATTGGGGTTTCAGTGCGACACAAATCAAGGGGAATGTCGTGCTAAATTTGCTTGCCATTTAGACTGTTATGCTTGGGTTAAACGTGATAGTTATCTCCCTCAGGGGAGCCAAAACCTGAAGGTACAGAGTTCGTACTCTTAAGTTTTCAGTGGTTTCACATTTTATTTTTTTAGTTACTTTGGCTGTGCTCTTAGTTATCTTTAACTGACTTCTTTATGACATGACTTTTCTGTCATTAGATATTTTTATTCATCCAGAAGAGATAACTGGTCTTTTATTTATTCATGTAGTGAATTTCATTTAAGGGTGGATAAAACCCATACGTAACACACTGTTTGGTTTCCAGTTATATAATTAGAAAAAGAAAGTTATAATATCAACAAACTGAAGTTAAAAGTAAAACTGACACCATTGATAATGATAATTCTGAAAGTTCGGTGAAGTTCAAATTAAACACTGAAGTTTGCTCACAAGTTCGGTGAAGTTCCAATTATGAAATAGGCTTGACATTGAACATTGCCTCTGCCTTCACTGCCTCTACCCCTAGAATTAGGGTTTCAGCCACTATGAAATTGACCTGTAGTCAGGTTGATTTAAGGAGAGGAAGGTTGGACTGATTGGGTATTTCCTTGAGCAAGATTAACATAAAATTTTATTGAGAGCTTTTTGCTCTTCTGAATTCAAACTTCTTGAGCCAAAAGTAGTGATTGAATTTCAGCAATGAAAGAGGCTGAAATTTGTTGCTTATATTTAGAGGGCAAGCCTTCTAAGGTCACATCAAATTGTTCTTTTATAGTAACTCTCCAATAGAACCCATAGAATTTGGGATAGATTTGATTCAAAGTAAATACTCACCAATTGTTCGATTGACAATTAGCAAGGGGTGTTGCGCAATTTAGTGAAGAATTGAAGTGGTTTGACTTCATTTGGGAATGAAAGTGGGAGTGCAAATTATCCCACAGCAGATAGGAGTGTCTACAACCAATCATCTTAGGAATGGAGATTGAAACCAAGGAATGGAACCAGGACAATAGAAGACCTTTCTGATGCTTCCATGAGAGGTGCTCCTCTCTAATGATGCTGCAATCTCTATTGGCTTCTCAGCGGAATTTGGCCGGAATCTTGGTATTGACCAGAGATGTGTGTAGTGGCCGGTTATTACCAACTCAATTTGTTGTTTCCAATAGAAAGTTCTTGTCTAGTTTTTCTAGAAATGGATTGCGAGAATGAGATCTGTGCACTGCCTGGAGCTGAGATCGCTGTTGCTATGACGGTGGCTATGGAAGTGGCCGCCATTAAGATGGTGGCGATTGGGAGGAAGGTAGTGGTGGAGAACCAGCGTGGGCCATAATCTCCATTTATTTCAGGCTCTATATACCAATACCATAATAAGGTTAGAGATAGAGAGAAATTGATAGAACTGAAAAGTGATTTTATTACTGAAAACGTTAAGATACAATAGGTGCTGCTCATGTTGAGCAAAGCTTAACAGCCCGTGACTAACTTCCTAACCAATTTAGCTGGGGCCAACTAACTACAGCTGATGATAACGAACTCTTAACTACTCTATGAGAATAGTATTTTGTACATTAGGTTGTATCTTAACTTATATAGTCTCATAGGCTTTACCGTCTTCATCTTTAAAGCATTTCACTTGGTTCAAGTCTTTTGTCTTTCTTTCCTTAACTTTAGTGAGCTTGTAGATATTACCTCCCTACCTATATACATAATGACTAAAAATAATACCTTTTTAACTAATAATACGCTTAACTCTATTAATTAATTTATTATACTGTTGAAGTTATTGTCATTTTGTTGAAAAACATTTATTTTCACATTAAGTTGAATTTGTCTCCTTGCATGTTTTCTTTGTTTTTATTTAGGCTGTAACAAAAGCAAAGTTGGGTTATGACCCATTGGAGGTGAACCCTGAGGACATGGTTCGCTTTGCAAAGGAAAAGCCTCAGGTATGGGTGATTTGAAGTGATGTCTCTCTTATTTGTTGAATTTGTTTGATATAGTGAATTAGAGATGGAGCTCCGAAAAGAGTGAAATGATTTTGCTTTTTGAATTCCGGTAAAGTAATGAGTTGGAATAGTTGTCAATAACTCAATATATTTGAATGTCCTTTTTTTTACTTGTTTGCATGGCCTCTATGATTTTGCACAAACTAGATGTGAACTTGTTTGCCACTGAATATTTCCATTAAAAGAGAGGATAATGACATAGTTGTCTTATTTGAATAATAGAATGTGATACAATTGGTTTTGATTGACATTGCTTTGTTAGATTGAAAGAGGGCCATTCACTGAATGCTAATTTTCTAGGTAAAACACGTCTCATAATTTCTTAGGTCTCTTTGGGTTCTGGCAGAAATAGCGCTCCACTATGGGGTTATATCACATATCCTCATACCATGTTCATGGAAGTGGTCCCCGTTTATTAATTTTATATTTTGAACTGATGATATCCATCATAATTCGAAAAAAGGAAGAAAAGTAAGAAGTTGTTCTGAAGTACAGTGTGTTTGCTTATCAAGAGCCAAGGAACTGTTCAGTCCTTAAGTTATTTTATGTTGGAAGTGAGCATTGTTTTTATGCTTTATTTTTCCTCCGGGTATGCCATACTTCATCATTGGAGTTTTCAATCTGAAAAGTTATGCATTTGGTTGGTCATGAGATATCTTGATAATTTTATTTACTTTTTCTTTTTTCCTTTGATTTGAATTGTCATTGCAGACGATGGCTTCGTATTCTGTTTCTGATGCAGTGTCAACTTATTACTTATATACAACTTATGTTCATCCCTTTATATTCTCTCTTGCAACTATTATTCCCATGTCGCCGGATGAGGTTTTGCGCAAGGGTAGTGGGACCCTCTGTGAAATGTTGCTTATGGTCCAGGTAGGCTCCTATGCATGCATGTCTGGGAATTCTCATAATCTTATTATTTTAAATTCAAAGTCTCTCATTCTGTTGTAATTATTTTCATTTCTGTTACAGGCTTTCAAGGCCAATGTTATTTGCCCTAACAAGCACCAATCTGATCCAGAGAAATTTTATAAAAATCATCTTCTTGAAAGTGAGACGTACATAGGGGGCCATGTTGAATGCCTAGAAAGTGGTGTATTTAGATCTGATATTCCATGTAGTTTTACAGTCGAGCCATCAGCCTATGAGGTTTGTTGTTTCCATCTTTAATTCCTTTAGTGGTGACCACACACTCCTTTATTGCTAACATGATGTGCAATGTTATCAATTTTCATATATTTAGATGTCATTCCTTCCAATTTTAGTTGTCTTCTTGGAAAAAGGGCAAATCCCTGTCCTTTTTTGAGGGGTGGGGAGTAGACAAAAAAAATCTAGTAACTTTTTTATTTAAATAACTGAATTCTGAAAATATACTTCTTTGTATTATCGTTTTTAAGTATGCTTCACTAACCATAGTGTGATGTTGGCTCCAGCAATTGATCAACAACCTTGAGCGAGATCTACGTTATGCTATAGAAGTAGAGGGTAAGATGGATTTGAAATCTGTCTCCAATTATGAGGAAGTAAAGAATGCTATCAGGGAAAAGGTACTGATTATGATTTTTGGCTGGTCAACATTTTGCGTATTACAATTTTCCTAAAATCATGTGTGAATTTGAAATTTATTTGTTTGATTTTATGAACCTGATTTTATATTTTAAAAGCGTGTTTATTATTCATATACCGTCATAATGGGGCATTGATTTGTACATTATTTGATGTGGTGTAAAACTGTAGAAGTTATGATATGCATGTAATCATTAAGGAATTATCATGACCTACTTCTCCCTATGCATGCAGCTTTTACAATTACGAGACACACCAATACGTGAAGAATGCCCTCTCATTTATCATCTGGATGTTGCTGCTATGTATCCAAACATAATTTTAACAAACCGGCTTCAGGTATGATGGGACATGTATATATAATATTGGTCTTTAGTAGGATTTGTAGGATGTTTGCTCACTGAAAATTAAGTCTTGACTACTTTAATTGGGGGAGTTGAAGGATCAAAACAGAAAAATAGTAACAAAGTGAGATAATTATTTATCTGTTTGAAGTCCGCTGTTGCTGTGCCCATGTGTGTATATGCCTAATTTTGATGCAAATGCCTTTTAATATTAATGTTATTCTCCGATTTTACTTGCTACCCGTTTGGATACAAATCAAATAGCACTTTTTGGAGCTTATTTAGTGCATTTTCTAGTAGATAAGCTCTAATAAGCTGCAATAAGCCCGTATCCAACTGGGCTCTTGGTTGGTTTCTAAAAAAATGTGAGTAGGATAGTGATAGACGAGGTTAACTGAAATATGGTTTGAGGCAAATTTTAATGGGAATATGGAAAACTCAGCTGGCAGCACAGAGATGGAGTTGCACTAGTCGTACATGTTTGTTTTTTGATAGAGACAATGCATTTTAGACATTATCACAATGCTTTCTTAACCTTTAATTGCCAAAAGTTTAATGTGGATAAGCATGTTGATTTTTTATTAGAGTATATGCTGACCTGTCAGTTATAGTTAGTAGTAACTATTTGTAACAGTTTATGATAAGTGTGTGTAACAGATTCAGTAACTATAACTGACAAGTCAGCATATACTCTAATAATTTTCTGCAATTACATTGCTTCCCTATTTCTGTAAATAAATCATTGATTTGGATCAGGTTTTTCTTGTGATCTCATTATAATAGGTTCCTCGTCAGTTGATTCTGTAATACCTGAACTTTAGGGATTGACTTGGAAACCTTGTATGTAAATATTGTACATCTTAACTGTGAAATACACATGAAATAATCAGTCTCAAGTTGAAATAATCAGTCCCTAGTTTTGTTGTCAACCACTACCATAAAGGGCTGACCCAGTTCTTGCTTTTTGTCGGGTTTCCAAGTTGACACCAGCACTTGTCTCATAAACCGTCGATTGGTTTCTTTTCCATGCGCATGGCTGGTGCCTTGTTTATTCACCCTCACATGCCAATTTTCAGATGGAGGTTCGCCAGCGCGTGGGGTTTGCGCACCACCCTCTGTTGTTCCCTTCCCTTTGTTTCCGATCTAGTTCTGTTCGCCGGAGCTTCCTGATTCGTTTGTGACAACTTTTTGTTCATGGGTCTCACATTGAGAGATCACACATTTTGGTTTTGTGATTTCCTATGTCTCTAAGACCAAGCATTGACATGTTTTCATGACATAAACTCCCAAGGTTGACCCCAACATTGAATCCTATAAAAAGGGCTTAATTTCCTGTACTTTTCAGGTTAGGTAGTTATCACTTCTAAGAAGTTGAATGGTAAGAACTACATGGACTAGTATAATGGTGTCAAGGTGTGGTTTCTGGGTGACGGTTTATTTTGGTCATCTCATAAGAATCCGTGTTACACCGACTGGGGTCACGTTGATATTGTTGGATACCCAAAAGTGGATCTGACAGTTGATTGTG
Source organism: Lotus japonicus (assembly GCF_012489685.1). Classification (NCBI taxonomy): domain Eukaryota; kingdom Viridiplantae; phylum Streptophyta; class Magnoliopsida; order Fabales; family Fabaceae; genus Lotus; species Lotus japonicus. Next base: position 89,638,024 of record NC_080043.1, on the reverse strand, counting down.
TTTTTATGCGTGGAAATATTAATCGCATAACTTCTATGCTCCTTTGGTTGAAACATTTAATTTAGGAGTTGCAAGACTGTGATCTCTGTCCCATGGAGCTACTTTGTGATAACCAATCATCCTTGCATCTCTCCTCCGATCTAATCTTTCATGAGAGACATCGCGTATAGAAGTTGATTGTCATTTCACCAGAGGAAAAATCCTTTGTGGCATCATCAGAACTTCCTCAGTTTGCTCCTGGGATCAGCTTTGCCGATATCTTCACTAAGTCTTAATGGAGTCCAATGATAACTTCTGTATATTCGAAGTTGTATGCATATGATCTATATGCTTAGTATTGGGGGGGAGTGTTGAGATATTTTGAAATTATATTGTTTTCGCTATTTTTGTCAATAGATAATAATTAGGGATTGACTAGAAGCCTTTTTTTTGATAGGCAAATGTTAGTTGTTAATTATTAGTAAACTAGTTCCTTCACCAGGGTTTGAACCCTCAAACCCTGGCCCTTCACCCTTCAATACCCTTCATTTTCCTTAGCTCACCATGTGAGCTACCCATCCCAACCATGGAACACACATCAAATATTCAGATTATTTTCAGTCTCAAGTAAGCATTGCTGTGTACATTTTCTTCTTTTTCGTTTGGAGTTATGGTCCTGAATTTTGAATTCCCTATGAATATGAATCTCCTATCCCCTAACAATTTTTTCCCGACTAACTTGAGCCGCCTTCAATTGTTACGGATGAGATATGCATTGCTGTGTACATTTTCTGCTTTTTCGTTTAGAGTTATGATCCTGATTTTTGAATTCCCTATGAATATGAATCTCCTATCCTCTAACAATTTTTTCCCGACTATTTTCAGCCGCCTTCAATTGTTACGGATGAGATTTGCACTGCATGTGACTTTAACCGCCCTGGAAAGACTTGTCTACGCAAGCTTGAGTGGGTTTGGCGTGGGGAAACATTCACGGCAAAGAAGAGGTGTACTTTTATTTTTGGTTAATGTTCGCTGTAGTGTGGATTTTTTTAAGCTCATCCCTGGATAATTTAATGGATGCTTGACTAGAGCTTTTATTTGAAATCTTTCAGTGACTATTATCACTTAAAGAAGCAGATTGAGTCAGAGTTTACTTATGGTACTGATGGGAGGTCATCAAAATCTTTTCTTGATCTACCCAAGTTAGAGCAACAATCAAAACTAAAAGAGCGTTTGAAGAAATACTGCCAGAAGGTTATGATTGTCTTATTAAATATGTCTGTTAAAATAATATAAGACATACTAAATAACAGTGGCTTTCTCAGGCATATAAACGGGTACTTGACAAACCAGTTACTGAACTTCGTGAAGCAGGAATCTGCATGCGTGAAAATCCATTCTATGTGGACACTGTTCGCAGGTGAGATCATTGAAGTATAATCTTGAATAGTACAGTTCTTTGCACATCTAATTTGAAGCAGATGCCTTAAACATGAATAGTCTGTGCAACATGTTTATTATACGGCTCATAGATTTAACTTATGTCAGATTAACCGTTAGAGATTCTCATTCTCTTCAAGTTTCTATTGCACCATATTTTTATTGCTTGTACTAAGCCCATGTTTTGTGCTATGTGGTTCAAGTTTCCGTGATAGAAGATATGAATATAAAGGCCTCAATAAGGTTTGGAAGGGAAAACTATCAGAGGCCAAGGCCAGTGGAAATTCTATAAAGATCCAGGAAGCACAAGTATAAATTATGTTATTAGCCTTGTTTTTCTTGCACAATTTACTAAATTTTCTTTGAACAATATGGCTTTGGGTTTCATATTTGATTATTTTATTTCCCAGGATATGGTAGTGCTATATGATTCATTGCAACTTGCTCACAAGTGTATACTTAATTCCTTTTATGGATATGTCATGCGCAAGTGAGTATATTGACTTCCATTTATTCTTGAAGTTCAACAGTTGGAATTCATTCAATAATATGCACTATTTTTTCTTCTTAATCTATTTGTGTATTGGTGTTTGTCTGACAGGGGTGCAAGATGGTACTCCATGGAAATGGCTGGAGTGGTCACATATACGGGTGCAAAAATCATTCAGAATGCCCGGTTGCTGGTAGAGAAAATAGGAAAACCGCTTGAACTAGACACAGATGGTATCTGGTGTGCACTTCCTGGATCTTTTCCAGAAAATTTCACCTTTAAAACAGAGTATGTTCTGCCAAGGATTTATATATACATGAACACAACAGTTCTTGAAATTTTACTGAATGTTTCTATTTTAGCAGCATGAATATTGGCTATTCTCAGATAATCTTGGTTTGACCTTATTTATATTAAGTATTTACGAAGTTGTTGACTTCCAAATTTGAGTTCACTGATTTGGGTGATTAATTGGTAATCAGTGTAATTGAATATTATTATTATTATTATTATTATTCCTGCAGTGTTTAGTATAATTGAAGGTGTAGGCTGCGGGCAATTTATTGTGCTTCGTTCTACTTTATACTCTGTCTGTGTCTCATTCAAACAGCTATTTGCTCTATTCAGAAATGAGAGAGGAGTTGACAATCTCATATTTGGTGTATTTCAGAGACTCAAAGAGGAAGTTGACAATCTCATACCCCTGTGTTATGCTTAACGTTGATGTGGCAAAAAATAATACAAATGATCAGTACCAGGTCTGTTACTCTATTTGTAAATGTTTTAAATTTTCAATATGGTACAGGTGCTTCTGCTTCTTTGTTTAATACTCCCTCCGTTCCTATATATAAGTCACAAATAACTAAATCTCTTAGATTAAGAAAAGTAGTTACTATTAATAAATTTGTAAAAAAAATGATTTACTTTCCTAGATTACCCTTATTTACTTTCCTATGATTTTCTCTCTCCAAGTTAATACTTCTAAAGTTTATCATCTCTTTCATATTAAATATGAGGGTGAACTTGGAAAAACTTATTTAATGCTTCCTAGATATTAGAAAGTGACTTATATTTTGTAACAAATTTTTTTCAAAAAATGTGACTTATAATAGGGAACGGAGGGAGTAGTAAGTAGAGTGCAATACTTCACTTTTACACGTGATTACTTCATTGTTTCTATTTCCAATTTTTTCTCAGACACTCACAGATCCAATTAGGAAATCTTATAAAACTCATAGTGAATGCTCTATTGAATTTGAGGTGGATGGACCATACAAGGTAAAATGGAGCAGCAGATTTTGATTAAATATTTTCCCTTGTTTCCACTATATTTAAATGACTTTTATGATTTTCCTTGACATAGGCAATGATTATTCCTGCTTCTAAGGAGGAAGGAATTTTAATTAAGAAGCGTTATGCTGTATTTAATGACGATGGAACCCTCGCAGAGCTGAAAGGTTTTGAGATCAAGCGCAGAGGTGAATTGAAGCTAATCAAAGTTTTCCAGGTATATTGATGAACTTCATTCGGTTCAAGTGCAACTCATGCTATAAGGTTTGATAATTATGAGGATATGTATTCTTGCTTTCGCCCTGATGCCTCTGATATGATGGAATGATATAGCTGTCAGTGCTTTTGTTAGAGTTGGGAAACCCTAACAGCCAAACACCAAAAGATCGCAAATAAGTAATTCACTGAATAAAATACTGAATCTACTATTATTAAAAATAGAAACCCAAGAACGAAAATCCTTCTTTTACAAGGGAAACCCCTTTCCAATGGAAAAAACCTTTCACAACTCTATTATCAAAATTCTCCTCCCAAATGAGAGCTCCTATTTGTAATAAACTAACCCTGATAGAAATAGACTTAACCACTAAGAAATAAAGATAGTAAACTCTTAAAATAAAAGATAAAAATAAACTGAACCTAATAAACTAAACTCAGGCTCCCAATCAACAAGGCCCAATAATTAGAACACTAACAGTTCTCAATAGAGTGCTGATGATAAATAAAAACACATGCATCTGTGGAATTAAATCTAGTTAAGACTGGCAGAATTATGTTTATTAACTAATACTTGCAGTGTTTTTTTTTGGGCTAGAAATTGGAGTTTAAAAATTATGCTTATTATATTTAGCAGAAATGACAGTTTCAAACTTGCTAGATGCCTATTCAAAAGAATGGCTCGTGGGATAGCTTTGAGAAAATCCTCTATGAATTTTCTGTTTATACCTTGTTACAAAGTTGATTTTTCTTTTCTTTTCTTTTTGGTGTGAAAGTAGCATTGAAATTGTTATTCATTGATTGGGGTCCTGCGTACGTCGGAGCTTTGTGCACCGTCTGCCCTTAGAATGATTATTTGAAGTTGTCAGTTTTTAAAGTGAAATGCATGTCTTGTCACAGGCTGAACTTTTTGACAAGTTTCTGCATGGCTCAACCTTAGAGGAATGCTATTCAGTCGTCGCTTCAGTTGCAAACCGCTGGCTTGATCTTCTTGATGTATGCTAAAGATCCACGGTTTGATGTCTAGTGCAATTTATATATTGGGAACTATGATAAATGTTAGCTCAAATTAGTTTGTTGAAGATACTTGATGGTCATGACTGTATACAACTTGTTATTTCCTTATTATGTCAACTCTTTCTGTCATACAGAACCAAGGAATGGATATTGCAGATAGTGAGTTGCTTGATTATATATCAGAATCAAGTACCATGAGCAAGTCTTTAGCTGATTATGGTGAGCAGAAGTCTTGTGCTGTTACCACTGCTAGACGTCTTGCTGACTTTCTTGGTGATACAATGGTCAGAGATAAAGGTCTTAAATGTCAGTACATAGTAGCAAGTGAACCTCAGGTTAGAGCTTTGTGTATTATAGGAAATTCATGAAATACAAATGTTTACTCTTTTAATTCCCCCAAAATAATCTGATTGTTTATCATGTAGCTATTATCTGAAGAATTTATTATCTTTGTAGGGAGCACCTGTAAGCGAGCGAGCTGTTCCTGTGGCAATATTTGAAACTGATGCTGGTAAACTTTTCTTGGTTTTGAAGTAAGAATTATATACCAATTTTATTTTATTCGTGTTTTCATTTCAAATAAGGAAGTGTGTGCATAATTTTTGCAGAAGTAATGAAGTTCTATGTCCGGAAATGGTGCAAGGTCTCATCAGATGCTGGCATTCGATCCATTATTGACTGGTCTTATTACAAGCAGCGGCTTAGTTCCACAATTCAGAAAATTATCACTATTCCTGCTGCAATGCAAAAGGTTATTAGATTTTTCTGTTTGCATTTTGAAAGAATAGATCCTTGCTTGTTCTTATTTTTTATGAACAAGAGTTCAATGCTGCAGGTTGCAAATCCTGTCCCTAGGGTAGCTCATCCTGATTGGTTGCATAAGAAGGTCCGTGAGAAAGATGACAAGTTTCGCCAACGGAAATTGGATGATATGTTTAATTCTATGAACAGAAAGGAGAGCTCAAAAAAGCATGATGATTCTAATGGTGTCCGCCTTGTGATGGATGATGAGACTGTTAATGACTTGGAGGACTTCGGAAGCAACGGCAGGAGTTCTACAGGCAGACCTAGGCCAATTATACGGCATTACGAAACTAATAATGAACGGCATTCAGTGAATCGCAATGGTCAAGAAGATTCAGAGCAACAATGTAACGACAGCAGCAGCATAGATCGGCCACCTTCACTATCACAAAAAGATGAAATATCCGGTGAAAATATTGACAAAAACGTAGACTATCAAGGATGGCTTCAATTGAAGAAGAGGAAGTGGAAAGATATGCTGGAAAAGAGAAAGAAGCGAAGGTAAAGTGCTCATTGCTACCTAAATATTAGTCCATCATCAATATCTAGGAAGTTCTTTTGAATGGTTCTCATTCAGAAGACAAGTACCAAAAGATAACCTTCGGTTGTCTGAATGAAAGAGCTAAAACAATGTCTTAGTATCTGCTGGATCTTCTACTGTTAGAATTATAAGTTAGAACCACACACCACCACAAAACTATAGGCTTAAGGCAATGGGTGTGTGTGTTCTTTATTATATATACACGTGTACACTAGCTAATCTACCCAATGTGGGACTTCTATAAGTCTCCAGTTGGTATTCTCTAATACTCCCCCTTGAGTAGAAAGTACAAGCCCAGGCAAGAAGACGAAGAAAAATGGATGAAAATCTGATTGTCATGATAGATATTCTGATGTTCATCTTTGTGGTTTGTATTTGTGCGAGCTCCCTAATATTTTTTATTGGTATTAAGGAAGATGGTTTATTTTCTCAGATTGGACAATTCAGAGAAATCTGACCGCTTAAATGGCATTCTCGGACAAATAAATGGTAAGATAGATCAGGGCAGAAGTAATGTCAGTTCATATTTTAAAAGGCATGAGGTAGTCCTAACACGGTGCCACTGGCAGGTAATGTTACATTTTGCAAGTACTCCGCCTTACATTATGACTGGTACGATTTTGAAAATTTCTTATTCCAATCTTCCTGTGATTCAGATTATACAGCTAATTCACAGTCCACAGATTGGCCAATTTTTTGCTTGGGTTGTTGTTGATGGCATTATGCTCAAGATACCTGTTTCTGTTCCTAGAGTCTTTTACCTCAATTCTAGATCACCAATTAGTGATGAATTTCTTGGCAAACGTGTCAACAAGACTCTTCCTCATGGAAGACAGAGTAATAACCTGTATGAGGTACTGCTGGTGTTATTATTTTTCTTTTAATACATCTTCTGATGGTTCTTTTATTTATTTTTTCTCATTTGAAGGTACTAATATTGCTTTGCAAATTTTGCAGGTCACAATTAATGAAGTTCAATTTAGGGAAGCAAGCAAAAAACTTGAAGCTCTCTTAGCAGATCCTGATGTTGAGGTTAGCACAATTATCAAGTATCAACCATCTAATTATTATTTTTTGTTTTATGCTTGAACAATTTCCTGTATCCCCTATAATTTGATTGTTGATATGATATACCATCAATTCTTGCTCCAATTGGTAGGTCTGGCAAAATAATCCAGTTGTTTGTTATCCAACGAGTCTGTCCACCCATAAATCCAATCCAGCTCATTCATTTATAGAAAATGAAATAAATGGATTGGATGGATTACAATCCTTTCCCTTTTTCTCTTCAATCCAATGTATTGATAATTTAAATTTTACGGATCATGAATAAGCGCAACATTAAATATCTGCTCTTAAGCACCTCATCTGCACGCCTTTGTTCCCTTTTGTTCTCTTCTCACTATATAACTAACTGCAGCATATTCCCGTCTGTGATGATTTTATTTCTGAAAGATTACATTGCTACTTTGAACTATATCTTTGGAATGGTTATGTTAGATCTGAAATTTATCATCATTTCCTTTTGTTGGAAAGATTATATTGCTACTTTGCCCATTTCCTATTTTCATTTTCAAAGAAAACAAAAATTAAAGCTGAAAACATATTTGGTGGATATTTAGAAAATGTTTTCTTTAAAAATATTTTATAAAATATTACCTCACCTTCTTCTCCTTTCACCTTCCAAAATGTTTCTCCACTTGAATTAGTGTATAGCGATCTCACCTTACTTCTTGTTTTGATTTTACCTATTATTTGTCTTCTATAGATGCTTATTCTAGGTATAAACTTATTCATTATTGACTGGTAAAAGTTGCAATATGAACGAGTTTTGATTTATTGCTATGGTAATGTGCATAAGGCTTATTTTCTTTTCCAAATTTTAAGGAACTTTTATGTTGTCGGATTAAATGGTAGTTTCTTCAAATCTGAATCATTACTTCCAACTCCAAGCATGTTTCTTGGATTATCGTTAAACTCCTTCCAATTAAGTTTGCATACATGTAAAAGTAATTGATATGTATTGAGGGTCCTACATTGACTAGAGATATGATTACCTAAGTCCTTATAGGGGGTAGAGCAATTCGCACCTTACAAACTAGCTTTTGTGGCAGAGTTAGGTCTAACCCGTATTCTATGATGGCACCATAGCCTATTATAAATCGGTTTAATAGGCCACCCTCATATGTCCAGTCCTGCAGACTTCACACTCCTGATGTCTAGATTTCTAGCCCTAAACGTGGGGGGGGGGGGGTGTTGAGAGGTTTCACATTGACTTGAAATATGGGTACATAAGTCCTTATAAAGGATAGAACAGTCTTCACATGAGATAGCTTTTGGGGCAGATTTAAGCCTAACCAGAATTCTAAGATGCTATCGGAGCCTATCCTAGATCCTATGTTGGGCCACCCACCACCATTCAAAAATTAACTTGGGCCCTTGACTTTCCCTATGCAACCTACCTAGCCCCATCGATTTCCCAGTGCAACCTTTGTGGCCCCGTGGCTTTCCAAGTTCAATCAGTCCGACTCCATGGATTTTCAATGCAATATAGCAATCTATAATCTCCATGCACCAGATGTCCACTTGTGGGTGTGATGGGTATGTGCTGAGATCCCACATCAACCAGAGAATAGAGATAGACCAACATAGAGCTTATAAATGCTTTGACAACACACACCTTACGAGCTTTCTTTTTGGGTAGAGTTAGGTCTTATTCAAATTCTAAGAATATGCATCCTTCACATCTTGTTTTTATTTTAATGTTTACTGTCAATCAGGTTTTTAGTCTACAATCAAGAGCTTAATATTACCAGCTTTAATTATATTTTCTCAAATAAATATGATCAATGTTATATCGAATTGAACTTGGAGGATGCAATTTTTATGTCAGGGAATATATGAAACCAAGGTGCCACTGGAGTTTAACGCTATAGTCCAGCTTGGTTGTGTGTGTAAGGTGGACAAATCTGCTAAAAGACGTAATCTACAAGAGCCATGGAATGTGAGTGAATTGCACATGAAGACCACGACCGAGTGTGGTTATTTTGAACAATCTATATCCTTCTTCTACTTGTACCATAGGTAAGTTGAAGGCCTGATCTGCGGAGATATTTTCATCACTAATTTTTTGGTTAAAAACAGAGATTTGTATTCGCTTAAAATTTTTTTTTATTCGATTCCTGTGCTTTGCCCTAGTTTTATATTTAACATTCTTTTATTCAGCATCTCTGAGGGACGGGCTATATATGTTGGATATTTTCCTGTATCCAAAGCAGTAACTGTTGTGGTAGTCAATCCCTATCAAAACAAAGATTTATCACCGATTTTTCTTGAAAGACAATATCACAGTGCTTGCCAAGCTTTGTCTATTGAGTCACCTCCGAGGAATGACATTCACTTTAAGGTAAATCTGCAACATTTATCATCATAATTTTGTTTCCTTGCAGTGAATATTATTATTATTATTTAAAATTTCTCCGCTGAATTGTCTTATTAGTTATTATGTATCTTTTTTCATGTTTATGGGTATAATTGCGTCCTACATTCAGGTGGACTATGTTGCTCAAGTCAAGGATGCTGAAACAGCAATGCAAAGAACAATAAATGATCACAGGTTTTTTTTTATATCTTAATTTACTATAATGCTTGAAGAATTTTTTTTGTTAGGACATTCAAGAAAGGAGCACAATTAGGTTTCATTTTAAAAATATGTAACTATGCTTCTCTGTTGTGTCTAGATTCCTTTAGCTGCTAAGTGCAAATAAAGTTAACCATATACTTGATTACTTATTACTTTGTCTCTCTGGTGTGGTATATTATAATCATTACATGGGTAAGAATAATTATGGCCATGCGAAGGGGACTTCATAGCCTAAATGGGACTTACGAACTATATTGTAGCCCAAAGGAGACATGATACCAAAGAAAATCATTACATTTTGGGCTACACTGGCTTTCACTTGTCTACTTGTTTCCGAGAATCTAGTAACTTTAATATTGTATAAAACTAGAAGCTAAAGTCCATACCATGTTTTTCTATAATCTTTTAATATAAAATATCAAGAGACACCTATTGCTACTTTCCTTCTCAGTGTTATGCAGTAGTTTTTTTTAACAAATATAATTGTTTACATGATAATGACACAATGCAAGGTGATTTACTAAAGAAAGGCCATTCCTCACTGTAAAGTCTGTTCATGAATTGTATAAGATTGCCTATATGCTTTACAGATGGAGTCTCGCCTCCGGACCATAAACCCAAAATCCTCTAATTAAAATAGTCACAACCTTAGCTGACTTAGATAAATTTAGTGAAATACAGGTGCAGAAGCAAAAGCGAAGCAACATTCTGAATCTTTTTAGTAGAACTTAAGTTTATATCTATCTGAACATGATTTTGACCAGTAAATTCTGTTTTTAATACCATCAAGTATTGGAGAACTCTGGGTCTACTCACTACATTTTACATTAGGTAATGTTCAAAAGAAGATAAAGTGTAGTAACTGCTTAAATTTTTAACCATGGTTAGTCTCTGATATTTATAAAATTATAAGACTGTAGGTTTTCCAACTCTTCATTTCCGAAGTTCTGTAAGCTCCAAAAGTTCTAAAATATCAAAATTCATTTTCTATTTACATCCTTGGGCTTGAATTAATTTGCTATTCTCTGACAATCATGGTCATAGGAGTGAGCATCATGGGCCTATGGTTGCTGTAATTGAGTGCCCAAATGTCCAACTAGTAAAATTGGGCATTCGAGCTTTAGATGATTTTCCATGCCTGAGTATTCCTTCTAATGCGCGTGATAGTCAGTATCAGGTACAACTGGTCCATAACAAGCATGTTTGTTCTTGAATATTTTTATGCTTTTTAGTTATACTTAATTTTGGCTCTCTTTAGATTCTTGGATGGCAACAAGTTGCTGCTAAAATTGGAATGCAACGTTGTGCTGCATCAGTACAGTGGCTAAATGAGAGAATTGCTCTATCAAGATATGCCCATGTAAGCACCCCATATCCTTAGCAGCATATCTTTTGGAAAACTACAAAAAAACGATATATTGGTAAAAGAAATTTCCAATTGAGAAACGCTTCACCAAACAAAGTTGGTTAATTAAGCCAATAATTACAGACCTATAATAGAGCGTTGTTTGCAGAAATTGTTCTTTAAGTGGAAATTTGTTTCATTCAGAAGTTTCATTTTGTAATCTTCCTAACTTGTTTCCATATAAATTTTGAATATCTTTTGCAGGTACCAGTGGGAAACTTTGAACTTGACTGGCTTATATTTACAGCGGATACCTTTTTTTCAAGAGCTTTGCGTGATAATCAACAGGTTCTGAGTTTGATATGATTTTAAGTTGTTAGATCTGAATGGTATCAACAGATACTTACTACCTTGCATTCATTCATAATGCTTTACACCCTCACCTGAACCAGATGATTTTTTTTTTGATAAGCAAACCAGATGATTATATCTAACATGTTCAATGTCTAAGCAAGAGTGGGTGTGTATTTTTCTTAAAGTACAATGTCAAGCTCAAAAATCTTATAGCCCATTTCAAATTGTATTATCCCCTCCCCTAAATAATAATTCATTACGTCCCTATTTTTTTTATACTGAGCTATTCATACATACAGGTACTTTGGATATCTGATGATGGTCTTCCAGATTTGGGTGGCATTACTGGTGAAGAGAACTGTTTTATTGACGAGGTTGGGCACACACACATATTTAGATTTTTCCTTAATTGTTATCATTAGATGGGTGAGCATGCTCATAGTCGTATCTGGTCCTCTGAAATTGACTTCTGTGCTATTTGGAAATAGGTCCATCAACCTGTTCTCACGTATCCTGGAGCTTATAGAAAAGTTACTGTGGAGCTAAAGGTTCAATAATCTAAGTTATTTTCACTAGTTGAGCCATGCTTTTATAACTTGATAGGGGGTTTTATTGTATTTTTTTGTTTATTTGCAGCTACACCACCTGGCTGTAGATGCTCTGCTAAAATGCAACCAAGTCAATGAAATGGAAGGAGGCGCTTTGTTAGGATTTGATCATGAATTTGATTCCGAAGCATTTTCCGTGGATGGTCAGAACAGCTTTGACGAGTCTACTTCATGTGCACATGCGTTTCGGGTCCTAAAACAGTTGATTCAGCGGTGCCTTGCAGATGCAGTTACATCTGGAAATGTTTTTGCTGATGCAATGTTGCAACATCTGTATCGATGGCTCTGCAGGTTTTTACTATCTTCTATTGCTTACCATCTTCTTTGTGATTCATATAATTACTGCATCCTTCCCACATTGCAGCCCTCAATCAAAACTTCACGATCCAGCTCTTCACCGGCTACTCCACAAGGTAAACAATTTTTCGTTGAAAGTTCTTGTATGATACTTGTAATGAAATTCATTTCATATTTACACTATTTACTATAAGTTTTCATTTAGGCTTAATTGCACTTTTGGTCCTGTGTAACGGAAGGCCTAAAGTTTAAAATTGCACTTTTGGTCCTCTGTGTAACACAATGCTGAGCAGACTCATATCATGCACTAACATATGATCATAACAATTTTTTGAACTTTTTAAAAATGAAATACTCAAATAACAATTGAGAAGCAAAAGACAACCAAATTGAGAAGAATAAGATGGTCAAAATAAACTTATGAAATAATAGTAGTGGGATATGGTTCAAACAAAAGAGAAGCAAACTGAGAAGTTGATGAAAGTAAATATATTGATGAATAACTGTATGACCTGATAACAAAATTCCTCTCACACTTATATTGTCTTGTCAAATTTTATAATCATGTAACGAGTTAATTTAAAATAATGAAAAGGTGATCTTTATTACTTCCATCACTAAGCACCCCCGCAAAGCTTGGGCTTGAATATAGTCATATTTGTTTTTTTTTTGTTCATTTTTTGTTTCATTTATTTGTAATTTGTATATTTGAGTTAAAACCTCTATCAATTGTATCTCTTGTTTTTTGATTGCATTGATATTTATAGGTCATGCAAAAGGTCTTCGCATTGTTGTTGGCAGAGTTCCGCAAGTTGGGTGCAACAATTGTATTTGCAAACTTCTCCAAGATTATTATAGACACAGGGAAATATGATCTGTCTACAGCCAAAGCTTACTGTCATAGTTTGTTAAGAACTGTACAATCCAGGTCTGTCTTGCAAAAGCCATGAAAAAGTATACCCATTTTATATTTACAAAAATTATTTTGATTTTTGGGATAACTAGACTTAAAGATAACAGAAGTTGCAAAGCTTTGTCAAAAACCTTAAGAATGAAAAATCTACAATTTTTAATTGAATGTCGTAAAGTTGTGAAAGACTTACTAATGCAAATTCATCTTTAATTGACCTTATACTTGTCCATTCTCCTTTGTTTGACTCCATTTATTGCTTATTTTGTAGAGACCTATTTGAATGGATTGAGCTTGAACCACTTCAATTTTGGCTCTCATTGTTATTCATGGACCAGGTTTGCTCATCATGATTTTTTCATTGCCCATTTGTCTATCCCTCACTGTATTGGTTGTTGGTTGCAAGATAATATTTAAGTTTCTTTAAATTATTTATCTTTTCTAAAGCAATTGTGAATGGTTAGTGGATTTTTTGTTAAACTGAATAGAGAGAATCTCACACTACAGAATTTCGAGGGTCTGTACTTCCCAATGCCAAAGGCCCCAATACTCTCCAAATGTCTAACACTTCCTTCTCAGTTCCTATTTATAGGAAACAAGTCTTATTTCCTGATTTCCTCTATCTGTACCCAACTAACTAATTAACTGTCTCTGATCATTATCTGTCAGAATGGCTTGGGAATCTTTTTGTCACCAAATATAATTATAAATTAGAACAGGTCTGCCAGGCACATTCTATAATTATAATTCTGGATGGTTAGATAGAATGATAATTGAACAATGCAAATTTAAGAATGTGAGGAGAAGACATAAGTTTGCTTATAATATTATTTTTATGAAAGTCGTTGATTCAATATATAATCTGATTTTTTTTTTGTAAAATATCAAGGTTTTAAAGTCTGATGCCTAAATGGTTAATGGAGATTTTCTTGACTGATGATGATTTGATAATGGTTTCATACATAATATATACAATTGACTCTGCTTGTACTTGTTAGTGGTCAGGATATACCGTTTTCATATTAAATGCATTATGATGCCAAGTGCCAAATGCTTCTAATTACACTTAGATATTGTATTTTGATGCACACCTGTGAAAATTTAATGTAGTTTCTTCAGCTTTTGCAGTCTTTCAGCCATTTCAGTTTCCCATTTTTTTTCTCCAAACCAGCATGTAGTCATTTATTGCCTAGTTATTGTGCTTTCCTTGTTGTAGTATAACTACGGTGGAATACCAGCAAAATCTGATGAAGCCATAAATGATGAGTCTCAAGTTGACATTATATCGAGCTGGAATATTGCCGAATACTTACCAAAGAAAGTCCAAGTAAGTTCACTAGTATGATTTTTAGCTTCTATCGGAAGTTCTAAAGGCAAGGAATCTTTATCGAATGAAGATTAATTCAATGGATTTTAAATGGCTTGTCATTTATTACTGGAACTATTTTGCTTTCTTCATGTCTAATTTTTTTTTGTCATATCATGATTTTCTACAGGACCATTTTATTTTCATCGTTTCTCAATTCATGTACATTCCTTGGAATTATGCACAAAAACAAGCAGCAATCAGGGCTTCATTGCAGAATGACGACTCCTGCACCCCATCAATTAACATTGGAGCTGCAGAGGCGGTTGAATCAGAAATAACAGAGTATATTAAAGGGCAGGTATAACAATCGCAGCACGAAGAATTGAATTTGCACGGTTTCTTGATTTGAAATATTAATTGATTCTTACATTTTGCATTTTACTCCACAGATTAGCTCTTACTTCACAGACAAACTGTTAGGAGTTGTTCGTGATATGAAGAGGATGACCAGCTCAGTAAATGACCAGAGTTCATCATCTGTCCTTCCTCAACCGACGGGTGATCTCCATAGAGGGGATGCAGCCTTGGAATTTATCAAGCACGTCTGCGCTGTCCTGGCCCTCGATCACAGTGTGCAACATGATATTTTGGTAATACTCATTTTCCCAAATTGTGCTGGCATTGATAAATAGCTGGTATTTGTATTCGACTAGAACAAGCATGCCAAGAGTATCTTGGCTGGATACTCCCATGATGAATCTAAAGCACTCTTTCCGGTGCAAAGTGCTCCTCTGACGGGAAGTCATGAACTCTCCATGGAAGAAGCTAAATATCATATAATCTTCGAAAGCATGTAATTTACTCTGATGGCCTGTTTATAGACCCAACAAATTAAACAACCTTATAAACATACCTATTGTAAACTAGAAAAAGATAACCCAAAAAATTATAATAAATTCCCTATAAACTAAATAACATAAAATAAACCTGAATCTATACTTAAATTGAAACCCTAAGTAAAATTTAATGTCACTATTATTAATAATTTAATGTAGTATATACTTGTGGTGCAATATGGTCTCACATAGGAATGCTTTCAATTAATCTCTGAGGCTATAAAATATTTGTCTGGGAAATGCATGTAGTTTTTACAGCAGAGATTCATCTTACTTGTAATCAGACTTGAAGAGATTATTCTGTTTGGTTTCTTAAATGCTAACTGATTCTTGCTTTGGCATTTGTCAATGTATAGTAAGTAGTCACATAGTTTGTAAATTTTCATATTTTCAGAATTCTGCGCATGCTTTGTTGAATTTTTAACATGGAGCCTGTGTGCCCTTATATACCTTTTCCGGGCTAAGTCACTTTAAATCAACGTCTGTAACATCTTGGCTGTATTTATTATTTATGATCCAGCCCTTAATGGAAAAGTACTGGGTTATTTTGGGTTTGCAGTGCCTCATTTTTGCGATAGATTGTGCTAATGGGATTACAAGGAAATAAAGTACTGCATACTGCTGATTGTATGCTTGACTTCTGAATTTCTAGAACAGATTTCTACCCAAATACAAAATAAGAAGTTATAAGAGATTATGACATGTTGATTAGGATATAGAGAACAAATTTGAATTTGATCATGGTTCTGTATTTATCCTAACCCAAAGAAGAAACAAGAACGAATTGTTCTGTTCTTATTCCTGAATAATTTATATATGGAATGGTTTCTTCTTCCATTGACTGTTGATCTTCTGGTTTCTACATTTCTGCATGGTCAGCAAACTGATACTTCTGAGTTCTGATTGTGTCCTTCACTTGTCAGGTTATGAGAAAGAATTTGTTAAAATATGTTAAAGTCAGGGAGTTTGCTCCAGAAGCCGAGTTCCGTGATCCTTGCCATTCTTTCATCTTATCCAATGTCATATGCAGGTAAAAAAAATTAGGTTTCCATTATCAATTGAATATAAACAATAAAATAGTTTGGCTGAAAATTTTCTGAATATCAATAGCATTAGGAGTAAATAGGTTTCCATCCATGAAAGGCAAAAGATTTCTTGCTCGAGTTTACCTAGAACTACCTCTCAGGGTATTCAATGGTTACCAAACTAATGAATTTTGTTTAATGTAAAAACCATTTCTCATAACTCAATGCAAATTGCATATGGTCTTTGTCTATATTGTCTTATATGAAGTATCTTTTCATGTGCAAACGAATTTGCAATCTCCTGCATTGAAAGCCAGTCATTAACTTTGACAATTTTACCATAGTTTGACAATTTCATCGTCTTTGTATGTTGGCTCCAGCAATGTCTCAAAACATACGAACATGTAAACCTTCCCATATTCACATGTATTAATTTTTTCTTTTCCGTGGACAGCTATTGTAATGACTGCAGAGACATGGATTTGTGCCGTGACTCAGCTTTAATGACGGAGGAGTGGCGTTGTGCCGTACCTCAGTGTGGCCAACCTTATGATCGTGAGGTGATGGAGAATGCTCTCCTTCAAATCGTACGACAAAGGGAGCGACTATACCACCTGCAAGATTTGGTTTGTCTCAGGTGCAGCCAGGTGAAAGCTGCACATTTGGCTGAGCAATGTGCATGTGCTGGCTCATTTAGGTGCAAGGAAGATGTAAGTGAATTTCGCACAAAGATGCAGGTTTTCTTGAGTATAGCTTCTCGTCAAAAGTTCCAACTTCTCCAAGAATGTACCTCCTGGATTTTAGAACTTAGATAGTGAATAGCTAGGAGTGTCTAGGATCAGAGTAAATTAGACCTGTGCATCTTTGGATTTCCGATTCACATTTGGGTTAACATGTCAAAATCCGTTGATGCGATGAGATTATGTATATATGCATTGTATATTAAATAAATGAAGTATGTATCCTCTTTTACATAGAATGCAGCCTTGTACCACCATATTAGCTTAAGCGTTCAATTGATTAGTTTCCCAAACCAATCACGGACTATGAATACTTCACGAGCAAGGGTCTGGCAGGGGCTATTTGAAAAAAACTGATTATAGGTATTTTTTTTGTAGTTTTGTTTGTGGTCAAATTTCGGCCTCTGCAAAGTTTTGTTGTAGAATTTTAGTCTCATCCCTAAATTATCACAAATTAATACTTTACAACATCCTGGTGAAACTAGATGAAGTTCTCACTACACATATTGTCTCTCCTTATGTTTTCTCTTCTCATTTTATTTCCTAAACCAAATAGTGTAAAATTGAGCAGTGCCGCTTAGAAAATCAACTTCTAAACACGTCTTTCTTTGGTAACTTGATCCCATACTAGATGGCATCTCTAGAACAGAGAGAAACAGTCTTATATAATAACAGTCCAGTGAATGAGAAACACAAGTACTATTTCATATGTTTCTTAGCACTAAAATGCATAAGCACATTTCTCATTTAGTATACATGTTAATTGATGTAAAAAAAGAATCTGGTAAGCATAGCATTTTAATGTTACCCTGAATAATTACCACAAAAACATGTTTTTTTAATTAGTCTGTTTTTCATTTTTTCATCCTTACAATAACATGCTATGATTCATCACGTGCTTGGAAATGATAAAGCATAAAAAGTTCTAGTCTGCCATATGCTCTACAATGTGCCGCAATCGATGATAATTTAACATATTGCACTCGATGGTAAAAAAGTATGTGACAAATGCAAACAAGGACAAGAGGTTGTAAGTGGGAAAGAGAATAAACCCAAATGGTACACTATCAGAAAAATGTTAGTTGCAAGCAAATTGATTTTCCTGATAGACAAGGAACACTGGAGGCATATACACCAAACAGTTTTTCAATGTTGTAACCATGTTTGGTTACCAGCTTATTAGAGCTTATCTACTTAAAAAAACACTAAATGAGCTCCAATAAGAGATTTTTTGTTTGCATCCAATCGGGCTCAAACAATACCTAATATTCTCACTTTCTTCAGGGGTTACTAAAAATCAACACTCCAAAAAGCTTGCCTCAACAATTCCTACAATGTTACTGAATCTGTACAATGCTATAGCAACATGGAAACTAGTGCATGTCAAAGAGATTATTAAAGTGCAATATCAACTGCATTCTAAATGGTTCATTATAGAATATCACTCTGCTAAACAGAATTTTTTAATGCCTCTCAAGTTTCTCTATATTATTGGGGATTAGCCTTTCTCCTTCGGCCAGTTTTCCGTGCAGTTACAGTGACCTTGGTTTCACCTTCATCTTTCTGCACTTTCTCAGTGTTCACCTTGGTTTCACCTTCATCTTTCTGCACTTTCTCATTGTTCAAAGGCTTCTCATTGCTAACAGCAACTTTTGAAGAATTGATCTGACTCCTCAAACGCAATATTTCACCCTTGGCAGAAGCCAACTCCTCCTCTAATTTCTTCCCTCTGCTATCCAAAGTCTCTCTCTCTTTGCCAAGTCTCATGATGAGGTTATGAGCATCTTCAATGTTTTCCCGGGCCTCTTTGCTTGCTTTTCTTTGTTCACTGAGAGACTTGGAAAGCACCTCTTTCTCATTCTCAAGGCTAGAAATAAGAGACTGACTCCTCTCTAATTCACTAGTAAGGGTCAATGCATGTCTGTTCATTTCATCTAGAGATTTGGCAGCCTCCTCTAAATCCATTTCGAGAGATCTTTGAGCCTCCTTGTCCTTTGAGACTTGCTTCTCCAAAGCTTGTAGATCTTGGTACAAAGAAGCAACTAACTGTTTTTCTTCCTTCAAATCCATTGCTGTGGTTTCAGCCTTTTTGTAGACATCAGTTAATTCTCTTTGTAGGCTACTACGGTTTTCAAGAGTAGCTGTTAATTCATCAGACATACTTTGGAGCTGTGCTTGTGATTTATTCAAATGTTCCTTTGCTGTCGTAAGCTCACTAGCTAGCATTTCTGCCCCGAGTTTTGCATCATCAAGTTTTTCCTGTAGTGACTCTTTAACTTCAGTGAGCTCAGATGAAAGCTTAGAGACCTCAAGCTCGAGCTCTTTGCGCAATTCATTTGACTTGTTTAGACTTTTCTCCAATTCAGCAGACTCATTCCTTGATTTTCCAAGGTTCTCCTGAGCGACTTGGAGTTCATGCTTCAGATTGTTCACTTCCCTAGATTCATTCTCTAGAGACTCCTTTAAACCTTGTCTTTGTTGCTCTAAATCAGCAATGATGGCCTTGTTTCTGCCTGTTTCATCTATCGCCAGTTCTAATTTATCCTTTAGCTGATGAAGCTCCTCTTCTTTTTCTATTAAAATCTTAGCATCCAAATCAGCCTTCTTTTCAGCAGACAACTTTAGGTCACTGTATTCCTTCTCCATGACATCACATTTACTCTTAAAACCATCATTCTCAAGTGTTAAGGAATTTACTCTTGAATTTAGTGCCATCACCAAGGAATCTTTTCCCTCTAGTTCTTTTTGGCTTTTTAGTAGTTCATCTTTCAACTCCTGAATCTGCAAATAAGCATTAGATAATTCCTCCTTGGTTTGCTCATAGGTAGAATTCAAATTCCTCAATTCCAACTCCTTTTCTGCCAGGGATGAATTTAGATTCTGAACAACAACTTCTTTGTCCTTGAGGTCTGCACTCAGCAGATCAATTTTTTTCTGTAAAATTTCAATAGAATCAACCTTCTCTTTCAAATTGTCTTCAAGACCCTTCTTATCTGTATCAGCCTTTGAAAGCTTAGTTTCAAGTCTGTCAATTTGAAGTTTCAGCTCCTCAATCAAACTTTTCTCGCTTTTTAGCTCCTGACCCACACGGGTGACAGTACTGATTGCGGAATTTAGCTGGTTTGTCAATGCTTGCTGTTCTTCCTTTGCTTTTCCAAGTAGCTTGGCTCGTTCTTCCTGCTCATTCTGTAACTTCAATTCATAGTTTCTCTTCAAGGATACTATCTTCTCTTCCTTTTCCTTAAGTTTGATGCTCATCTGTGCACAATGACCAGTAAAATATAAGGCTTACAACCTAAAATGAAAATACTCTAAAACTGATATTTTAGAAAAGAAAAAAATAACCATTTAAAATCAAATTGGTTGGAAAAGAACTAATCACTGTCATTTCTTTAGAAACAGGAGAAAGAGAAGAATACTCCCTCATTTCCCTTTTTATAACTATACGAGTTTGTTTAGAAGACAGACATTCATCAAAGGCCAAGAATCATAGAAGTGCTTGTAAGCTTACTGTTTCTATTGTTGCATCAGCAGTGGACTTTTCTTTCTGAGCTAGTGCATAGAGAGCACCCAACACGCCAGCAGAAAATATTCCAATTGCATTCAGGAGAGACGCAAAGGAATTTGTCTGTCAATAGAAGCTACAAGTTCAGAACACATTGAACATCCAAAAGGACAAGCAGAAACTGCATATTTAACATTTGTATCTGAAAACTTAACAGCAAACAAACCTGTGCTTTCGGGCTATCCTCTGATGTCTTCACCTCACTTTCTTCTGAAAGTAGAATGAACAATCACACATTTACTACAAAAATGAAGACTATAATGCTATACTAAACAATTAAACAAGTAACAAATTGCACTCTCCATCTCAACAAGGATGTGGAAAACAAAATGCAGCACAACACCTGAGGTGCCTAAAATTCATTTTTCCCAAGGAAGTAAACAATGCATGCATATACATAAGGTGGTCCTCAAGAAGTTGATCTCCTATTTTGACCTATTGATGGAAGTCTAATGGTATATTGCAATAGACATCAAACAATCAGCCATTGCTTTTAAATTAGCAAATGGGATTGTAATACATTTCAATCTTGCATTTTTTTTTGTCATCTTCTTAATTTTAATTTAATTGTGATAGAAAAATGATCAAACCAATTGAAATGTTTGAATTAAGCACTACATGACAAAAGAACAAGAAAGAATGATAAAGAATATAGATACAAATCACCATAATAGCAAAGTGAATTGGTCCATAAATAACAAGTTTACATAAATAGCAACTACAGTGATGATGATTCCGAAGATGAAAACTTACTTGTGGTAGCGGAAGACCCTTCAAGAGCTTGAGCAGTGTTGAATGGTAGAAGTGGAAGAACAGCAATACCCATCAAGAGAAATGTCCTCTTGCTGCAGATTGGGTCGTGTTGGCGCAAGGACGATGCTGTGGGAGCTCGGAACTGAGTCTTGAAACGTGCGGCATTTCTAGGCCAAGAAGAAGAAGAACAAGATGAAGAAGAAGGGAATGGAAATTGGTAGAGAGGAGGAGAATGCAGCAAGCAGAAGGTGCTGCTACTCGCTGCTGCAAGAAACCCCATCTTTCGGAGATTCTTTGCTCGGTCTCAGTGTGCCACATACAAGACAACAGATGGTGTTGGTGTGTGAGTGAATAGGCTAGTGGTGGTTATTCAATTTGGGGACACTTTTTAAAGGTAGTTTGTTTGGATATATATAACTGTAAAAAATTAACCAATGAGAAAAAATAATGTGGATATTGAGATATGATAGAATTATTTATTTCATTATATTGGATAATTCTATAATATAATTGAAAAAATAGTTTTTATTGTATATTTTCCTATTGGAGAAAAAGAAAATCAACATGTGTTAAAAAACTTGTATATGTTTGTATTAGATTTCATATATAAATAGACAAGGTTTGCCCATTTTGTCATCTTATCCACTTGCTATACATCCTTTACATCCTCTCTTAATGCTTCTACCATATTGCCTCTTAACAATCTTGTATATGTTCCTATAATTACCAAAGATTAATGCAAGTTAGTTTGCTAAGGATATTTATCTTTATTTTGAGTTTCATTCGACATTGTGAAATCTAATGTGAAATAAACTTTTGTCGGAAGGAAAAGTCAATTTTATAAGACTTTTATGAGTTTTTTGGTCATCTCAACTCATTGCCTTCTTTCTTTCCTCTCAGCTACAATTTGTGATGAACCACTACGTACAACTTGTCTATCGTGATAAATGGGGACCAAATCCATTCTAATCCTTTGGTGGTACACATATTGTTTCATTTGTTGATGCATGTAGTTAAAATGTTTGGATCCGCTTTCTCCATAATAAATCAGAAACATTCACAATCTTCAATATTATAAATCTTGGACTAGTCGAGAGCTTCTCAGTTGCGAATCCGCCCAAATAATGCTTCACTCAGAGCGATCCTTTTTGAATGATCCCTAAGAGCCTTGGCATATGTCAAATCCAGCGAGCAATCTCAAGGAAACTCCCACGAGGAAGAGAAACTTGGTGAGTAATACTCCAAACCGATAAAGGTGTGCAAGAGTTTCTCGACAACTTGACTAATGTACCGAGACTTGGGACGACTCCTTAATATCCAGTCATAGTGTTCCCCAAATGGCGACTATATTCTCTATGTGGCGAGTGATGCTTTTATCTTTTGAGCAACTCGACCCAAGTGACGTATTGACTTTTTATTTGTCAAAGTACTTAGACCTTATAACAAACAAACACAATTTTTTTGGTACATCGGAAAATATAAATTGCACCCGTCATGGATTGATCCCTGGACCTCCCCCACCCAACCTACATGTCTCCTAGCTCTTATCACTTGAGCTATCGTTCGGGTACAACAAAACACAAATTTGAGTATAGGACTTTTTTTTGGGTCTCAATATAGGAGTTTAGAATGTATTTTCTTGGTCATTCTCCTTCCCACAAAGATTACGAGGCCCAATACATGTCAGTCTTGTCTTATTCATGGCCCAAATAAAGGCATATGCATTTAAGCACACTTCAACATTGTCCAATAAACAGTGACCAAAAAAAAAAACATTGTCCAATAATTGATCCCAAAAAAATCATTTGTCCAATAAAAAAGGCACACTTCAACATACAAAAAAAACATCAGTTATAAGGGCAGTTGGCCAAAAAATTCTTAACTTACACAATCACTAATCACCAATATCTTTTTGGTAAGAGAACACACCAAATTAAAGTTAAGAAGTTTTTTTAATTTTTTGGATCTCATTTTCAATGTTTTCAGTCCAGTAATTGGTGGACGAATAATGGAGGAAGCGTGTCGGAGCTCCAAAACCACAATAAGTCTGAACAAAAACGATTTATAAATTGTAAAAAGAAGTGTTCTAATTACGTGTAAATTTAGAAAAAAAAAAAGTATAAGTATTGATAGATTAATCTCCAAAAGTCGTCATCAAACACATAAATCAACAAATGTGATTTTATTTTAGCCTAAGACGAGATTTTAGGTAACCTCTGTGATTTAAAATAAAGATTGATTCAGAAATCTGGTTTGGAAAACAATTGAAAGTTATCAGACATAATTAATGACAAAAGCAATCATTAGCTAGGAAGTTTAAAGTTAGGTCCGGTTTATCAAAAAAAAAAAAAAGTAATTCTGGAGCCATGAATTCTATGGAGAAGCTAGCTTCTTCGATGGTTTATGAGGTATCTACTTTGATTTGAGAAAAATAAATAAGTTATCCAAATAATTTTTTTTCTCAATGTATTCTACAATCGACAATCATGAGATCATTAATTTCCTTGAGGTTTGAAAATCACATTAAGTGAATATGCTTCTCCCTAACGAATCTTTTTTCCATACATATCATCCGGAGATCGAATCTCAAATTTAATGTTTAAAGAGTTCAACTATCTACAAACTGCTGTATAATTTATTAATAAGTTATTGTTTTTTTTTGAAAAGATTAATAAGTTATTGTTATTAGCTAAGGTTATTGAAATATTGAATAATGCACATAGACCTTAGTTTTAGTTATAACTTATAACAGATTAAAATAAAGCATATATTCTATACTTAAAAATAAAAACACAATATATGTTAAAAGATCATTACGTCTTGAATCGGTTGCTTTCAGTCGACAGTCTCACTCGTGTTTTCTAATTAATTCATGGGTTAAATATGTTTTTCGTCCCTAGACTTTCAGCGAGTGCTGGTTTTTGTCCCTTGCCGGCGTAAAAGCTGATTTTAGCCCTTGAACATAAGGAAAATAGTTGGTTTTCGTCCCCACCGGAGTGGTGGCGTTGACCACCGTCTCCACATGTACTGGTGAGCTTACGTGGTCCTTCCACGTCAATTAATGAGGCTGAGGTGGATTTTTTTTTCTTTTTTCATTTGTTTTTTTTTTTCAATTTCATATCATAATTTATTTATTCTTTTTCTTTTTAAAATACAAAAAATTAAGTAAAATTAATTAACATAAATAAACATAAATACTTAAATCCTCATCTTTTTATCACCAGTTTAAAAAAAATTAAACTTTTTTTATCTTCAAGAGATCTTCATCTTCATGAGAGACATACACACTGACTGAAGAAAACGTTCTAAAAAACTTCTTCTTCTTCTTCTTCTTCTTCTTCAAGTGTTTTCCTTGTTTCCAAACCCAGAAACTAACCCAATCCCAAACACCCCAAACCCAAAAAATCCAAACCCATAAACCTAAGATGTAGAAGAGGAACAAAAGCTAATATCCCTATATTCTTCATTCTCTTTCAACCTGGATATTTCTTCTCCATCAAAACCTCTAGTCCCCTACCACAAACCTCAAATTTATTTACTCAAAAAAAACCCAACCGTAATCCCCACCCAACCCATAACCAAGAACCCCCACCCAAAACCTGGAACCAAAAACTAAGAACCCAGAAACCAGATCTTGGCTTGCTAACATGCCCCACCCTCAGCACTTGCAACCCCAATCCAACCCAGAAATCTCAACCAATCAGCATCACACGTATCAACACCCAAACCCTCCACCCCCACCTCAGCCTCACCCAAATCGAGCCACCCCAACACATAGCCACCACCCTCAACCCCAACCCACACAGATTGAGCCACCCCGACACCACTGAACCCAACAACCAGTGGAACAAGCAGAGAAAAAATCAAGAAAACCCCCAGAAGAAACAGAAAGTTCAGAGCTTTGACTTCGAATTGAAGAACAAACATGGACCGGTCACTGTTTCCTCGTTCTTTATCTTTTTTGTTATCCCAGATCTGGAGCTTATTTTTCTTCCAAACCCAGAAGAAAAGGCGGTGTTGGCTAGTGGTTGGTGGTGGCGGCTCGCTAATGGAGTTGTTGTGGTGGTGGGTGCTAGGGTTGGGAGTGGTGAAGAAGAAAAGGAGGAAGAAGAAGAGGAGAGAGGATGGAGAGGACGTGATTCTAATCTGATGAACCTAATGGTGATTTTGTTTTCTGTTTTTTAATTACTTTTTTTTGTTTTAAAAAGAAAAGAATAAATAAATTATAATATGAAATTGAAAAAAAAAACAAATGAAAGAAGAAAGAAAAAACCACCTCATCTGCCACGTAAGCTCGCCGGTACATGTGGTCACGGTGGTCAGCACCACCACTCCGACAGGGATGAAAGCCAGCTATTTTCGTTATGTTCAAGGGTTAAAATCAGCTTTTACGCCGGCGAGGGACGAAAACCAACACTCGCTGAAAGTTCAGGGACGAAAAACATATTTAACCCTTAATTCATCGCTCGTTAGTTGTTTATTACTGTAAATTTGTTATTATATACTACATGATATGACTATTATCTGAGAGCAATGGATACTCAATATAAACGTGTTCTTTTTACTGGAGACACAACATATATATTAACTTGCATGCTTAAAATATATATGCAATAATAACAAGTCACAATCAGGCCTAAAGGTTAAGTTAGTTTAAATCAGTACTTAATTGATGTGTTGGTTTATATGTTGCAAACAATTTGAAGCGTATGCCACTAAATTGTGGAACATGTTGCAATCCGCATATTTAATTGTCATGAACCGAAAACATGATATTAGATTAATTCCTAAATCTTTGTTTAACCATTTATATATGTTTTTTCAAGAAAATTGTCAATGATATTAATTAGAACATCAAGGATATTACTGTGTTGTATTTTTACTCTCTGGAAAAATGATTGCTACTTATGAAAAATCGATGTCGAGCACGCATTTTTGATAAAAACACTTATCTTTTCACTTCTTATACCGATTGATAGATATATGTGGTACGATTCAACTAAAAAAAATGTATGAATATGACATTAATACATGATGTTTAATTGTTTAAATGACTATCACACATATTTATTAGTGGGATAAAAAGCGGAAAAATATCATAATAGAGTATCTTAATTTTCAAAGAGTGTAAGAAAATATTACAATCTTGATTTATCCAATTGGCTGAACTTTAATCTTCACCGAAAATTTGTCCATAGGGGTGGATTTAGCATGGTCATTCTCTTTGGGGTGGTGGCATGGTACATTTGGAAAGACAGCTGTGATTTGGTCTTCAATAACCATATCACTCTTGCAAGTTGATGATCCTCATTACGAGCTTTACTGATGAGATTGCTCAAACTTTGAGTCTTCCTAATGCGATTTCTACTCTTCATATGAAAGAGACTAAAATCTCCTGGACAAAACCGAACCTAGGGGCTTGGAAATTAAATTCAGATGACTAAGTTTCTGGTCGCTCCAACAGGGCTGCATATGGGGATTAACCAGGGATTGTAGTGGGAAGATTTCACTGGGTTATGCTGGTAGATTGAACTTTTGTATTGCTTTGAGAGCGGAGCTTTGGGGGGTCGTTAAAGGCTTGGAACAAGCGCTGAATCTACAAATCAAGGCCCTGGGAGTGGAGATGGACTCTAAATTAGCTCATGATCTTATTACTTTGAGGTGCCCTTCTGATCATCTTTTTTTAGACTTGGTCCAAGCAATCTCTGATCTGGGAAGTCTATTTTCATCATGTAATATGGGAAGCTAATTAATGTATTGACCATCTTGCTCACCTTGAAGATAGTGTTTAAGAGCTTTGTTTTGATAGGAATGATGTTGTAAGTACCTCTGTTTCTCGAGTTGTTTAGTATTGTCTTTGCGCTTTTACCCCCGAACATTGTAAAAAAAAAAAGAGTGTGAGAAAAGTCATACAGAATGGTCTGTAGACTTCATTATACATTTATACTGATACATACTAATATATTAATTTTCTTTTGTATTGGAATTAATTAATTAACTAAAGCTGACACTTGGGTATGGCTCCCCAGTAATGATGGAGTTTATTCTGTCCATTCTGCTTATCTTTTGTTGCAGGATCCTGCTTTGCCAGTGGCAGACCATGCGTTCTCAAATGTGTGGCAGTCTTTTGCCCCATCTAATGTGAAAGGATTTGCTTGGAGAGTGTTGTTGGACCGTATTGCGAGCAGAGAAAATTTGGTAAAGCGTCGGGTAATCCCTTCCTTAGCCGATGCCTCTTGTGTTTTTTGTAATAATCATGTGGAATCTTGTTACCACCTTTTATTCTTGTGCCCTTTCTCCATGAGTATTTGGCAAGGATGCTTACAATGGTTGGGTTGTTCTTCATTTCCCTCCAATTCTGTGCGTGATCATCTGTTTCACTTCAGATTTGGTGTTAATAATTTGCAACAGCGTTTGTCCCGCTCAATTTGGTTAGCTGTCATTTGGTCGGTGTGGTTGATAAGGAATGAGGTGGTTTTTCGAGGAGGGGCAGCAAGTGTGGAGTATGCTCTTGAGCTGATAAAGCGCAGGTCTTGGCAATGGAACAAGGCAAGTGTGAGAGGGTTTTGCTATTCGTCTTCTGCTTGGTTTTCAAATCCTCTTCTCTGCATTCTTGGGTCCTAAAGAAGCTCGTATGGCAGCTCCTTTGTTCTTGCTTTTGAGCTGGTTTTGTGTAGGGTGGTAGTGCTTTGGCTTTTTCTTTCATGCTGGCCTGCATTACCTTGTCTGGCAGCCAGTTTGGATTAATTTTGTCTTGTCATATTTAGTTAAGGTGATTAAGTTGGAGGGTCTTGTCTTCTTTCCTTCTTTTACTGTTGTTCTGGGGTGGTTTCTTTGGGCTGTCATTACATGGTTTTATCCTTGTATTTGGTTTACTTTTTTGGTCCTTCATGTATTTTGGGTTGAGTACCCCTTGTACTCTCTTTTAATACAATTTTGCTTATCTAAAAAAAAAAAACTAAAGCTGACACTTTTGGCCAAGGCATGCTTTAGTGTGATTAATAATATAATGAGTTCGTTGACTCGATCTTAATTAATACATTAATGCATTGGGCAGCAGAGAGGGAATGAATCTATAGAAACATGACCTAGCCTACGTACACGCTGACACATTTGGTATCCTTGTTGATTTATTGCCACAAAAACACTCTTTAATTTGATTTAATTTTATAAACTATAAAGCACATGAATCTGTTTATTTTATTTTGATAATTTCTTTATACATGACCTTGTAATGTAATGCGACCATGCCATGCGACAAAAGGCAATGCAACTAGACAAAATTGCGAACTTGTGTAGGTTTATTCCCCCTACAAAGCTATTATAGTTCTCCAATCCAATTAACTACAATCTAGTTCTCCTAATCCAGAATATAATCATTTTTCCAGCACAGGGGGGTGACATAGTTTATTAAGATTAGAACACTGATATTTAGGCTCAGTTTGGAAGAGCTTATTTGAGCTTATCTGACAGCATAAGCTCTTATACCAGTGTTTGGGAGAGCTTATGCAAACAGCTTATGGTCTGCCATAAGCTATTTTCAGCTTATTTTCATAAGCTACTCAGGATAGCTTATGAAAAACAGCTTATGCTTATACACAGCTTATTTTTAATTTATTTCAATAAATTTTTAAAAATAGCTTATGAATAAGTGCTTATGTCATAAGCGCTTATGACCATAAACGCTTAATTAAGCTGTTTATCCAAACGGGGCCTTAATAAATAATTAAATAAAAAGATCGACTTACCCTCAAATTGAATGCCTTGTAATTAATTAAACTCCCTCCCTCTGCCACCATTTACCTTTATGTTTAGTATCCCCCCCCCCCCCCCACCACTAGTTGGACATTCTATTTTATCATTAAAATTTAATTCACTTCCTAAATTCACCAACACCCAATTCTTTGTTTGATTGAGAAGATAAAAAAGAAAGATAAATAGTGATAAATAATAAATATATTATTTATCATAACGTAGATAAAAATCTTCAATCTCATTTTTTATCACTTTGTTATGCCCACCAATAAAATTATTATATGTCACCTATTATTTTTTTCTACATTGAAAAGACTGAAAAAAATATATATGAGCTAGCTAGTTACAAACTTATGAATGAACTTTTCAATTTAGATGACAAATATTTATTGGTGGAAAGGGAAAATTAAAGAGAAAATGAAGATTGCCGATCTTTACCCCTTAAATGTGTGTTTATTTAATTGTAATAGATTTATTTGTTATAATATCTCATCACCTTTGATTAATTTCCTAATATGCTTAATACATCTCTCACGTTATTATTTGCTCTATTAATTTAGCTATCTACTTTTACATTTATAATCTCAAATACATGTGATTAACATGGATGCAGTTTAGAAGAAAAGACAAAGGTTTCAACTTTGGGACATATAGCTCATGTAGTCCGCACTTGAAAAACATGGATTGAATTGTTCTATAACCATTTAAGCTCGCAAGGATAAATTTGTGTACTAGTATTTTCTCGTGTAATTTGCATAGATATTTTAATTTTAAGATATAAAATTTAATTAAACTATATAAAGAATTCACATTTAATTTTTCCAAATGTAAAAAAAAGAATTCACATATAAATTTATTTGATTTAAAAAAAACTTAATGATAGAGGTTTAATTGAGTGATCGTTTATAAATAGCTCCATTTGTTTATTGTTAATTATTGAAAGAAATTAGATTGCTTCTAGTTTTAGAAATGTTGTGTTCTCACATATAAAGAGGAAAGAATCAATTTAAACCCTCTAATTGTTTCTGCTATACCAACAATTTTCTTCGGCGAACTGGTAAATACTTCTGCTACAAAAATGGGTTGTGATAAGAAACGCTCAATTTTTTCGTGCTCTTGCTATGGTCAAACGGTCCTCTTCAGATAATTCATCCAACCCAAGGATAGCTATAATATCCTGAAGTTCTTTGTAACGTTGTAAAGTTTGTTTAACTTTTTGCGCAGTTTCGTAATGTTCTTCACCAACGATTCGGGGTTGAGCATAGTTGATGTTGAATCTAAAGGATCTAATGATGGATAGATACCTTTGGCAGCTAATCCTCTTGATAGTACAATAGTAGCATCTAAATGTGCAAATGTCGTGGCGGGATCAGTCAAATCGTTTGCGGGTACATAAACTACTTGAATAGAAGTTATATGAACCCTTCTTTGGTAGAAGTAGTACACCATCTCCTATTCACAGATCCGCGCCTGCCTTTATACAGTTAGATTCAAAATTATCGATTTTTGAAACAGGATTTAAAGTAGTAGATATTTTAGCTCCTTATCGCTGTGGAGGAAAAATAGGACTTTTCGATGGAGCTGGGGTGGGTAAAACAATACTCATTATGGAATTGATCAATAACATTGCCAAAGCTCATGGGGGTGTGTCCATATTTAGCGGAGTAGGTGAGCGTACTCGTGAGGGAAACGATCTTTACATGAAAATGAAAGAATCTAGAGTAATTAATGAAAAAAAATTACATAATCAAAAGTAGCTCTAGTCTACGGTCAAATGAATGAACCGCCTGGAGCTCGTATGAGAGTTGGGTTAATTGCCCTAACTATGACAGAATATTTTCGAGATGTGAATGAACAAGACGTACTTTTATATATCGACAATATCTTCCGTTTCGTCCAAGAAGGATTCGAAGTATCCGCTTTATTAGGCCGAATGCCTTCCGTTGTGGGTTATCAACTTACCCTTAGTACCGAAATGGGTGATTGGGTAAAAACCTACCCTTAGAATTCACATTTAATTTTTCCAAATGTAAAAAAAAGAATTCATCTATAAATTCATTTGATTTCAAAAAATCTTAATGATAGAGATTTAATTGAGTGATCGTTTATAAATAGCTCCATTTGTTTATTTTTAATTATTGAAAGAAATTAGATTGCTTCTAGTTTGAGAAATGCTGTGTTCTCACATGTAAAGAGGCAAGCAATAATGTGGTTTATCCTTGCTTCTATTGTGATTGATTATCCTTGTAATATATGGTGGGATGAACCTCCGCATAGGATAGACCAAACAATTTTTGTTTCTCCCATTAGTAACATGACTTACCGTTCATAAGAAATTATTGAAAGAAGATTCAACATTAACCTCTAGATTGTATAAAAATAATTTACACTACTATATTGTCCTTTAAAGAAACGGTGATATCTTTTTTATTACACGAGAAAAGACAGGAAAGAATCCTAGAGGTTTATTTCTAAAAGTTATTTTCTAATTTAATTTAATGATCCATTATTGAATGCCAGTATAAAAAAATATTTACACCAACTATGTATTACCATTCCTTAATTAGAATATATAACCATTGAAAATCCATGGTCCATGCATGTTTAGATCTCACTTTTGCACTTATCCAGATAGTAAGGGACCCTCCGGCCCGACATGATAACAATAGACAGCCAAAAATAGCATAGGATAGGATGGGCAAGCATTGATTTCATTTCACATATCTCATGATCTCCTTGTGCTTCAAACTCTATGTCTCTATCCGGATTTGGATCCTCTCATGTGTAAAAAAACTTGAGAGTGTTAAGTTTTACCATCTCACCATTAACTTTTGTGTAGATAATAAATGAAAAATAAAATAAAATAAAATTAATGGTGAGATGATGAAACTTGACACTCTCAAGTTTTTTTACACATGAGAGGATCGAAACCCGTGTCTATCCTCTCTCTCGATTAATGGGCGCAAGAACATCCAAACAACATGCGTGCAATAGAACTTTCTTCCGGCCACAATATTATTTTGTAATACTCCATTGGTTTTTCTTAACATCTTTCATTTTATGAAACTTTTTTTAAAGTTTATATGTCAATGTTAAAAGGAAAATTGAAGAGGTAAGAGAGATAAATGCTAGGTTAGGAATTTTTAAGTATATTAATTCTTTTTTTGTTAAAAAAAGTATATTAATTTTTTATAAAAATAATAAAGACATTAATATTACACCATCTATTCGATAAAAATTGTTATTTAAGATTATTGTACAAAGACTAAAATGATAATTATACTAATATTTCACTAAAATATTCTTATTTATTCTTGACTTAAATAAGTTTTTGGTCCCTGTACTTTACCTCTTTTTTGGCATTGGTCACTCGTCGGAGTAAATATGGACAATCGCCCCTAACCTTTGTCGAAATGATTGGTTTTGGTCGACCCTCCAAAGATCTGGGTCAACGCCGGAACTCTGATGGCCATGTGACATGGTCACGTGAGATTAATTAGCTCATAATGGATAGGGTGGTTGTTGTAGTGGTGATTGCAGAGATGGCAGTGGTGATGTTGAGTAGTGGTTATGGCGATGACAATGTTGGAAGTAATGGTGATGATGGTAGTGGCGCCGACGATGGAGAACTGTGGTTGTGGAGGTAGTGGTGGTGGTGGATCATGGTAGTATGTAGTGGTGGTGGTGGTGATGACGATGGCGGTTGAGGTGGTGGTGGTGATGGAAGGTGGTGGTAGGTCGTAGCGCTGATAGTGATGACAATAACGACGGTGGTAGTAGCGGTGGAGGTGGTGATGACGATAACAATAACGATGGTAATAACGACAATGAAAATAGTTACAGTGGTGAGGTAGAGGGTAATTTATTTTTATACTGCCCTCATTCCTCTTAATATCTGTCATTTATTAAGATTGTGAGACATGTATTAAGATTTTTTTTTTGCCCCTCTTATAACAACGATAAGTTGATAACAAGTTATACTAAGCTTGGAGCTCAACACGAAATATATCTTAAATATTATTTTTTTTTAAAATTATATCTTAAATATCTTTAACATTAGATGTTTTTTCCTTTCAAAAAAACATTAGATGTTTTTACATCAAAACCTACTTATAATTAAATGATATAAAAATAAAGTGAATCCGTTTCGCAGGCTCCACTAAACAGATCACTTCATTTATTAGTCGGTGTTAATACATGTCATAACTTTCTTTTTTATATGAAAAAATGCCAATGCGAGTGAAGTCAAATGCTTAGTACACTAGCAAATCCCTACAAAAATGCTGGAAAACAAATGAAAGAGGAAACCTCCGAAACTGTAAAGAATGACTATCTCTAGAAATCGCATCAAACTCATCCGCAATTATGTTCATCGATTTAATTTCTTGGAATACGAGAACAAAACATTTCAACCCAACATATAATTCTCTCTCAGTATAAAAGTCTATTTTACCCAATTATCAAAAAAAAAAAAGTCTATTTTACCCAATTCTTTTAAATAAAAAAGTAGTTACCAACAAATAAATGTCTACATTTTTATTATTATAAATTACCCTTATTTAATTTCACATGAATTTCTTTCTCCAAGTTAATATTTCAAAATGAGTTTAATTTTGATGCATCGACGGTGTAAAGTTTTTTTACACCGTCAACCAATTAGATTTCAAGGATGTGACATGTCAATTAAAGAAATTAAATGAAAAGAGAGATTTTCCCACATCCTTGAAATCCAATTGGTTAATGGTGTAAAAAAACTTTACACCGTCGGTGCATCAAACTTTTTCTCTTTCAAAATTTCACCATATTTTTCACATTAAATATGTAGGTTAATTTAGGAAAAACTATTTAATGCTTTTACTAATATTTAAGAATACAAAAATTTCACAAAAAATAGCTTACAATAAGGCATAAATGGAGTGTCATTAAGTCAATAATTTTAACCATCAATAGTGCTAGAGATGAGTTCCATTGCTTTCACACAATAAATTCACACACGACCTCTTTATAATCCAAGTCCTATACATGTTAGCACGGGCGCCTTTTAAGGTCGAGCCCTCTTTGTGTATTCTGGTGCATAATATCTTTCCAGGTGATCCCTAATGTAGACCACTTTTAAAATGATCTAATTTTAGACCACTTTTTTTAACCTGCTATAATAGGTCAACACATCTTTTTTAAAAGAAATTTAATACATAACAAATTTTTAATAATATTTTTTCTTTAAAAAAATAATGTGTTGACCTGCTATATTCAGTTAAAGTAGGTGGTGTAAAATTACACCACCTAAAATTGGTGCATATTAGGTTCACCCTTCTTTCCAAGCTACCAAGTTCCAACTAAGATAATCAAAATAATAAAAAATAATCAAAATAATAAAAAATACAAATTAAAAAAAATGTTGACAACATGAGGGCTTACTCCTACCGACTAGGCCACCACCATGCACACAAAAAATCAAAACGTGCAAAACTATATTAGTATCACTGTAGATGTAGGGTGCATGTAATTGTGGGCATGAGTTTGATTAGTACCACTACAGCTACTACTACTTGAAAATTGTGCAGGAATTAGGATCATAACCAAGCCAAAAGTGCCGACATGATAAGCTCAATAAATTAACCACCACGTTACGCCGTCCTGAAAAACGGCTACAACCTTTTCAACCATGAATTTCCCTCAACTGCTGACGGCTGCTAAGACCCACCCTCTAGAGACAGACACATACACCAAGCCGAAGAAACAATCAACAAGTTAGAAAATCAGGCCCACAAAGCCCAAACCATACCCAAATTAATACCATCACGTGCCTGAAATAAACTTAATCTGTCACAGTTTCCCAAGATAGTGTCGATTTTTTTCCGCACGCGTTATTCATGCACTCGCCCTACGACTCGACGGCTTTGATGTTTACGTGTCCTCATGTCAACCCTCCACTTTCCACCAATTCTTTGCTTCATTGGCATCCAGAATACACTAATACACTAATAGTATTAAAATGAGTTTTGATAGTCTTACACTTCATCCCTTAGCTTTCTCATGCATATCATTTTTACTATTTTTTTTTTAATTTCTCTACATCTTTTATCACATCAATTATAACGTGACTCATTTATCTCTGTTTAATTCATGTTTCATGTGGTGGAAGTGAAAATGATATGTGAGATAACTTTTTTGATAATTAAAATAGAGCACAAAAGAAAGAAGAGGCTAAAACAGAAAACCCCACTAGCCCATTGTATTGATTAATTAATTATTTTATTATTTTTTAATCCTCCATCCCATTATATATATAACGCGTTCCTAGTTTCAACCTTGGCATTCCACAGTTCATTTCATCTCTCTAGAAAACCAAGTCATAAGAAAGAGACAAAACCACAAAAGAAACAACTATGTCAAGCTCTGTAGATTCTCTGCAATCCATGTCTGCTGCAACATGCAGTTTCTTGTTCTTCTCCTTCACTCTTTTGTTCTCTCTGTTCTCCTTCCTCATCTTCATCTCTAGGATGAAACCATGGTGCAACTGCGATCTCTGCAAGAGCTACCTAACCATGAGCTGGACCAGCAAATTCTTCAACTTCTGCGACTGGTACACCCACCTCCTCCGCACCTCACCCACCGGAACCATCCACGTCCACGTCCTGAAAAACACCATCACTTCCAACCCAGAAAATGTTGAGCACATACTGAAAACCAATTTCCAGAACTACCCGAAAGGGAAACCGTTCTCCACCATCCTCGGCGATTTACTCGGTCGTGGAATCTTCAACGTAGACGGAGAGTCGTGGAAGTTCCAGCGCAAGATGGCGAGCATGGAGCTTGGCAGCGTCGCGATCCGCTCCTACGCGATGGAGCTAGTCAACGAGGAGATCCAAACAAGGCTGACCCCTCTCATGGCAGCAACAGCCGCATCAGCAAACAATGTCCTCGACCTGCAGGACATTCTTAGAAGATTCTCATTCGACAACATCTGCAAATTCTCCTTCGGGCTAGACCCATGCTGTCTCCTGCCATCATTCCCTGTCTCGGAACTCGCCGAAGCTTTCGACCTAGCCTCGACGCTTTCCGCACAGAGAGCGATGGCAGCGTCGAGTTTCGTCTGGAAGGCGAAACGTTTCTTCAATTTAGGGAATGAGAAGAAACTCAAAGAAGCTGTAGGAGTAGTAAACCATTTCGCGCAGAAGATGATAAACGAGAAGAGAGAAATGGGGGTGGGAACGAGGAAGGATCTTCTCTCGTGTTTCATGGGGACTGTAAACGACGACGTTTACCTGAGGGACATTGTTGTGAGTTTCTTACTGGCCGGTCGGGACACGGTGGCTGCCGGTTTGACCGGGTTTTTTGCTCTTCTGTCGAAGAATCCAGAAGTGGAGGCGCTGGTTCGGGAGGAGGTGGACCGGATTGTGGGCCCTGGTGACGGCGTTTCGCCGAGCTTTGAGCAGACAAGGGGGATGCATTACTTGAACGCGGCGGTTCATGAGAGCATGCGGCTTTTTCCGCCGGTTCAGTTTGACTCAAAATACGCCACGGAGGATGACGTGTTGCCAGATGGCACTTTTGTGAGGAAAGGGAGTCGGGTCACTTATCACCCGTATGCGATGGGTCGGATGGAGCGGATATGGGGCCCCGATTGTCTCGAGTTTAAACCGGAAAGGTGGTTGAAGGATGGCGTGTTTGTACCGAAATGCCCCTTTAAGTACCCGGTTTTTCAGGCTGGGGTGAGGGTTTGTTTGGGGAAGGATTTGGCCTTGGTGGAAATGAAGTGTGTCGCCGCCGCGTTGGTCCGGCGGTTTGACATTCGGGTTATTGGGCCGGATCAGGAGCCCCGATTCGCGCTGGGTCTAACTGCTACTTTTAGGGGTGGTTTGCCTGTTAAGGTTTATGAAAGATAAGAGAATCTGAGTCATGCTGTAGATAATTTCCTAGCTGGACCCAAATTAATTTGCAAGGTTTTTTTCTTCTTTTTAGTTGGTGTGTGGCTGTTGATTTGGATATATATGTGCACGGTGACGAAAGTACAATTAATGCAAATATTGGATGAATGTGATGGGGTGAAAATGAAAGGGGATGGGGTTTATTATGCAGCTAATAGAAAGGAAATGAATGTGAAAATGACACAAAAGATGTAGTGCTTGTGAGGTAACTGTGAACGTTTGAGAAACTTATAATAGCGCACATGGGTAAAAAGCTTCGTACGGTAGATTCCACGTGATGTTGCAATTACAACTTACAAGTAAATACAAAAGGAAAACTTTCCAAACATGAAATACATATATATATATATATATATATATATATATATATATATATATGTCTTATTCGATAGAAATGCTATTTAATTACCATCATAGGAAAGATGACAAACAGTAGTGCAAGATGAGTTTCATATGAATCCACAATCATGTTTAATTCATCTATTGCCGTAAAGTTCTTCTAGTTTAAGCAAATCAATTTGCACTTCCATTTTTTTGTTTAAGATTGTGACATATGAACCAATAAATTAAGGGATTATGCATGGCATTTGGTGCGCATCAGCATCACTAAGAAGGACATAGCTAGGTATCTCACACTTTCTTTGTTGATAATATTCTTTTCTCTTGACAAGCTTCAAAGGAGCTGTTAAAATTGGTCTGTCAAAACTTGAATGATTACTGTGATGCATCGGGGTTGAAGGTGAATTTAGAGAAAAACAGGATGTTATGTTCTAATAACATTGATAGGTAACATATAAAAAACATTGATAGTAGAAAGTATGATGATTAATGAACAATACTCAACTATATATATCAAGAATATGTCGAACAAGTAACACTGGGAAGTATCTTAATCTGTCTTTGGGAGAGACTATGGATAACCCCCTTTTAGATTGTGTTGGAAGAACAAGCTTTTGAATAAAGCATGATGACTTAGTCTTGCCAAGTTTATTTTGGCTTATCTTCTAGTATATGCTATGCAATCTCTTTAGTTTCTGGAGTTGGTGTGTGATCATGTGGATAAAAAGGAGGATTCGGTCCAACATGATTACTAAGACACTCAATGTCAAGAATACTTCAAAGTGTGAGTGTTGGTTTGCTGATGCTTTCCAATTTAGTCAAAAGGGGGTTTCCCTAGAAGTTTTATACCTGGTGGAGAAAAAGGCTTTATTATCAAACTTCCTTATAAATAAAGTTGAAGCCCAACAATGGATAGTAAATAAACCTATTTTGTCATACTCTGTTATACAATAAGATTTGAGGATTGAGATAGTTTCTATACTACGTGGGTGCAATATCAACAAGTTTTTTTTCAAGTTACAACTGGCAAGTTTAGCTAGAAAAGTTAACTTCAGAGACACATGTCTTCAGATATTTGCAAATGTCTGAAAGCTTATTGTATTTGTTATCCTAGTAGTTAATGGTTTGGTCCTGTTGTTCTTAAGTGTCTTGAGGTGTTACTATCCTGATCCTGTGGTTTTTACTTCTCACACGAGTGTTTTCCATGTTAAAATTCATTGTGTTCTCTCCTTCTACTTTGGTTCTTTTATTTTCAACTTTCTAATTTTATCAAGCTAAAGAAAATTAGCTACATAAATCTCTAGCTAATTTATGACTAATTGACAGGCTGACAGCTGTGAGTTGGTTTACTCTAAAATTTTCGATATATTTAGACTATTATCTTTTAAATTAGACAGTTAGGTGCAACAACTTGTATTTTGATGATAGTTTTATCCATTGAAGAATATATACAAATATAAGGCATACCAACAGCTTGTTGTTGACATAACCTGACGGTGACAAAATAAAATAAAATACCAGAACTTTTATAATACTAATAGTATGATTACTAGTACACGGGTCTAAGTTGATTCATACCATATATAAATATTGAGTAACTATATAAAATCTGAAGTACTTGCCACATGTAAGATAGATTATATATAATTACATTCCATGATTATTAACACAACATTATATAATCTCAGAAGCATAGTTTACTCAAGGAACATTACAAGTTTCTAAAGACAAGAGCTATAAACAAATTCAGATTTCAGAGTTGGAATCAATCACTTGAAGGCATATTTGACGAGAGCAGGGAAATGGATATTCATGATGTAGTCTTCCCAATCAATCATTTTTGGGTCAAAGTAAAACAAATCCATTTCTACCCCACCTTGTTTTGCTGCTATCTGCAACTTTTCTGTGTTCATATTATCAAATCTGTGACCAAAAGAAGCTTAATTGTCTCAGCAAATTCATATCAAATGTGTTACAGTAATTAGCATCTTACTTTTGCAGCTAGTTAACTTACACGCCATTGAAGAAACAGTAAGGCTTGAAGACTTCAACCAACTGCATTACAATCTTGATCTTCCTGTTTATGTCACGACGTTTTTGCTCAAAATAATGGCAAAATGCTGCATTAACCAGCTCTAGCCCCTGTTAAAATGCAAACTACACATGTAAGCAGCGCACTTCTCATTAGGCTCAATTTCATTTTTTGTATCTATAATTTTACAAAGGATTGATTTTAGTCTAATAGTGTCAATTGTTCCAATTAAATCCCCCACTTCCAAAATTGAACAAATATAGTACTGACATCAATTTGTCATCCAATAAATAATCGAAAAAACTGATATAGATCACAATCTATGACATTACATGTGACATAGATAGTCTTGAGACTTCATCTACGTCAAAAATTGTGATCCATGTTAGCATTTCCCTTGATTATAATTCGATAGTAAGTTAATGTCATAATAACATTTCTTCAATTTTGAAAATAAAGGACTTAATTGGAGCAATAGAAATTATATGGCCAACATTACACATTGGAAAACTACAGGTATTAAAAGTAAATTAAGGCCATCTTATCAATTTTTTTAAGAGTGAAGTTGATCTTGGATGCAATATGACACGAATAGATGAATCTGAAGTAGAAATCAAGGACTAGAAACAACCTTTGCTGGAAGCACGTAACGAATGAACATGTATCTATGAAAGCTATCCATGTTGTGCAGTATTGTAACTTTGCCAATCTTGATAGGCTTTCCATCTGTGTTTATGTATGGTTTTGCAGTAAAATATCTGAAGGTGTAGTCTTCAAGATTATGGTATGTGACTGGATTTGAAACAGAGGAACCCACATGATATATGATATCACAAGGATGATTTGCATGAGCCACCATGGCTACTAGTATTGCATTCACCACCATGTCAGCTGGTATCTGCTTTGGACTCAGAATAGTTATATCCACTTTGAGCAAAGAATGAATTGGAGAGTCTATAATTTGTAGAGAAAAGTTGGTCACCAAACTGTACATGTCTCATTCTCCGTCATACCAATGAAATGTTGACACGTCAATTAAAAATCACGATGTAAGTTTGTAACTGCCTCACTTATGTAATTTTTAATTGACATGGCAAGATTTCATAGCAGGACAAGAAATTAAGACATCATTTTGGGACAGAAGATTAAATGCTTAGTATAGGGACACTCACCGCGTCACAAACTACATTAAGGTCCCCAAGGAAGCATTTTAACATTCCTTTACCAAAAGCAACAAAATAATTGTCAATGGTTCTGCAGCAAGGGGCATCATAAGAAAAACATGGTTATGTATATGCTTACTCTGCCATGGTATTGGAAAGCAAATTAAAGGGACATAAAACTATGATTCAAATTTCAAAATGCAACAATACCAAGTGTAACTGTGATGCAGTGTAATTAATGCATGCACATGAACATTATGAATGATATAAAATTTGGTGATTTACCTTACATCTTCAATCCAACCTGGGAAAGGTTCTCTGTAAGTGCTGGTAACGATTGTAGGCCGCACAATAACAACAGACATGTTTTCCTTCAGAGTTCCTACAAGCATTTCTCCCATTGCCTTTGTAAAAACATACGTGTTTGGCCATCCAAATTGAGTTGCTCTGATAATTTATCAAGATACAACCCAAAACATTCATGTTTTGCTGTTTGTTAGTACATATGATTTTGCCTTTGTAGCAGATTTTATTTTGTTAAAATTTAGTATTGGTTTGTTTCTTTTTCCCCTTAAAAAGTCTTGTAGATACACTGACCTTTTCATACCCAAGTCCTTCATAGCCATTTTAATTTCATTTTCTGAGGCTCCCTCTTCTTGAAGCATGCTCAGCTTCTCATCAACAATTTTCTTTTCCACATCAATGTCTAGTCCTGATATTCCATTTAGCGACATACCCAATTGGTATGGATCCTCTAGTATGAGCCCTCTTCCCTCGCCACATACATATGCTAAAAACATATTGATTCAACTCAGCCAAACGGCGTCAAGACAAAAAGTGAACAGATCTCTCTCTATGGATTGAGAAAAAAATACCTTCACTTTTGATTGAACAAGGAACTAATTCGACTACTGACCTGTTGATACGTGGACAAGAACCTTCAAGTCAATACAATTTTTGGCGAAGTTTAAGACATGCTTTACTCCTAATGTGTTTATACTCAACGCAACATCATATCTGCATACAATAATGAGAGTTAAAGATAAAAGAACATATTTAACTTGTTTGATTGTAATTAAAGGGACAGTGAGAAATTAAACGATAATTTACTTTTGAAACAAACACATATATAGATCAGGTTATAAATACATCATATATATACATATACCTTTCACGGAAGTTAGTTGTGGCAGCAAAATGAATTATAACATTAGTTTGATTACAAATCTCTTGACGGAGAACAGAGTCCTTCAAATTCAAGTCCACTTGAGAGATGTCCCCAGGCACCAAAGTTAACTTTTCTGAGACAAAGGTATTAAAATTTGCACCCAGATTTTCCTTCAACAATCTAAACAAGTCCTTCTCTATAATCTACACATGAAAATAACGTATCAGTCACAAACAGATTTAGCATGGTGAAGTATTACTGTCGGGCTTGAAAATGATATGAACATGGCTTCATTCTCCACAGGCCCATATCATTGCTGTACTACTTACCTTACTACCATGTAAAGCCAAAAACACATAAGGATTCTACAATAGCATGAGTTTCACAACTATATGATAGAAAGAATATAGACAGGACAACAAAATAGTGTGCCTACTACTCTAGAGCAATTATTGCATTAACAATTCAAATATATAAAAAATTTGAATTGTTGCATTATTTGTATTCCAAATAATATAATAAAAAATAAATATACTTTGCGGATGCTTTAATTAAACAAGGGAGTGCATTAATACGTTATCTATAGGCCGACGCTAATAAGTGTTGGCCTCTACAACCGATACTAATTTTTAATAATTTTCGTCGGATGATAGGGTGGTTGTTTCAGCTTAGAGTTAGCAAAACTGAAATTGAATTGTAGCTTCGGCCACATGACTGACATTATGAGTTAGCTTCAGGCCTTTTAATTTCAGCTCCGACGCAGGCGCTGAATCAACATTTGCTTCAAATTTTGCCTACTTAATATTGACTTTGGGCTGACACTAATCAACATTTTTCTTGTAGGGATGAGGTCTATTTGGTAAACTAGTTTCGTTTGACACTTGATTATTCTTGAGGGCGTTGTTCTCAAGTTAATATTCAGTCTAATAAATTTTTATCATTGGCTTTAAAAAAAAGAGCATCATAAATTGGTGAGAGTGAAGAACCAGCCTCTCCCAAACAGATTGTACATGGCTGGTGAAAGATGTTATAACATACCTCATTGTGCAGTCGTTTAGTGGCAGATTCAGCATCTGAGGCCCTCAATAGAAGATAAAGTTTCTTCACATTTGGTTGAACTCTAAGTACCTTCTCCACAAAGACTGGTGCAACGTATATAAAACACAACATCACTAATACATATATCCACACATAAAAATTGCTAGCTTAGAAAGAGAAAAAGAAAGAGAGAAGCACGTTTGGCAAGGAAGCCAGTGGCACCGATGACCAGAACATTCTTGTCCTGAAGGAAGTCAATTACGCTTCCCAACTCCATTGGAAGAAAATTGAATTATGAGGATGATCTTCAGATGAAACACCAAAGACTTTTTGATGCAGGTGAAAAGGGAATGTCCCAAATGGCAATGTTATATATAGAAAAAGAGATCAATCAAGTGATAAAGCATTTACGTTTGAGATGTGTGAAAGTAAATGTGAAAACAGGTAGGATAAAAACTAAGACATAGTTCTATACGTGTAGTTTTTACTATTATCCAACTATAACGTGACATCTTTATTGCGAAAGAGAAAGTTGAGAAAAGTTATCACCTTAATAAAAATATGCAAGTTTTGTCCCATGTACTCTAGCACGCTTTCCATTCTATCTTGAAAGTTTGGTGAGCCTACCTAATCTAGTTGCCACGTTCTTCTATCATTGGTCTACATGAAATTAACTTGTTATGGTTCAGCATGTGTTTCTAGGAATATTGTGCTCTCATGGAGGACCAGATCTGACATTAGTAACTTGTTTACTTTCCAATGCACTACTATATACAAAAGTGAAGCCACTACACCAACAAAGGGTATTTATCAGTGATTTCTGTGAACTTTCAGTGAAAAACACCTTCCAACCCACACTGAATCTGTCTCCATTAGTCGATTTCCTAACATGTTTTCTTAATCGCCGGAAAAAACCCCCCCAGGTGATTTAGCAGCCATATTAGCCCCCGTAAAATAATATTATTTTTTCCTAGCTAGTCATTGCACCTTTTAACGTTTATCAGAGCTATTTTACACAAAAAAAAATAAACATATTAAAAATCATTTGCCCCTGTCTTCAAGAGGCAAATCATTAACAAAATATATTTTGATTCACCAATTATTTTACATTTCATAATTGAATCAACAGATCTATCTTTCCCTTTCTCTATCTATTAATAAACATGAAAATAAAAAAGAACCTCAAAGAATGAAAGAAACATTACCACTGAAAAAAAAAAAGAGACTCACATTTAGACAAATTAAATCTTCCACTGGTTTTAGACAAAAATGGTCCACATTTTACATGGAAAAATTTCCCAAATTGAAGGATTAAACATGGGGAAAAACAGGATTACTGTACACTTGACAGTCTCAGAAAAGAAAGAAAAATTAATCAAATTACATTATTAATCACAGCACCTGTCAGAAACAAGTATTGAAACAAAACCGCAGCACCTGGTGGTATCTGGATGGCCTAAAAGCATGATATCATTGGCATGTTATAGAGGTGTTGCAAAACCTGGTACAACATAGAAAAAGTAAATGTCAAGGTTCTGGTGAATAGAGTAGCAAGATAATTAAGATATTCAAAATATCATTTTTTTCAGAAGATTATACAAAGAGGACTTCAAAATGCAAGAATGCTGTCCTGTTTTCACTTATGATTGAAGATAGGAAAGTACTATGATGATAGAGCTAAATAAAAAAAAACAGACAAATTCAGAAAACTTCAAATATCTTGAATACAATATTAAACATATATATGAGGAAAAGTTCTGAATTTCATGGAACAACATGACTTAAAGTTAGTCTCATGTTTACCTCTATAGGTTCATTTTGCAATGTCCCTGGGGTCCAAAGACCCTCCCATATTGTAGTAAGCTCTAGTTTTTTCATCAAGTGCATGAACAAGCACTTTACCTGAACAAAAAGAAATGAAACAGCAAGGAAATACAAGG
The DNA here is from genome assembly GCF_012489685.1 of Lotus japonicus. Classification (NCBI taxonomy): domain Eukaryota; kingdom Viridiplantae; phylum Streptophyta; class Magnoliopsida; order Fabales; family Fabaceae; genus Lotus; species Lotus japonicus. The sequence continues at coordinate 89,593,436 of NC_080043.1, read as the reverse complement.
CATGAATAGAACTGGAAAACCAAATTTGAAATTCATTCACAACCAAAAAGAAAATAATAATAGAAAAATCAATAATACTGAATATCGTACATTATCTGAAATATATACGTTTTTAAGTTAGATCAGAAAGACACCCTCAAAAGAAACTTAAAGCATTTGGAAGTTAATACTACCTCTACCTTATCCTCATTTTCATCACATCCCCCTGGCCCGAAGCCCAGAAATCTTTCAATCATAAGCTATTTATATCTGCTTGTGATCAAAACAACAGTGTGCGATGCAACTTAATGTTGTACACAATAAAGCATCGGTCAAATTGTTGAAAACAGATAGTCTTTTAAGAGAAAACCAGTTTAATGCTCTTTGGCATGAATATTTAGAAAGGAAAAGAAAGGTGACAGTTTTCACTGTTTGCAAAGAGGTTTAAGAATTTATTTAGCAGAGATCAATTAATCGGTTACCGTTATCGCAACTCGCAAGCCATCATATCTCTGATCAGCCTTGTGAGACAAGAGAAACCATTGAGGTGTTACCAAGATTCATGTCTTTCACTATACATCCCTGCTGCTATTTCTAGCACAATATTCTTGGGTACATACAGTTGTTTGACATACCATCTATGAAACAGCAACAGAAGCTAAAGCATCATAAAATACAAGAGAAAGAGTAAAGCAAGGAGAAAAGACATTCTTGTAGGAGAAATTCTTAACACGAATGAAAAAAAGTCAAACAATTTAAATGTGAATGGTTGGCACAATGGTTGGGATTGCTGGCATGTGACTCGGAGGCTAAGTACCGAGAGAAGAAACAAGAATAGTCTGAGTCTGCATTTGCTCGTAGATACCCCTACTCTCACAAAGAGGCCAGGCCTTGTCTACCATTCTCTCTGAGATGTTAAGGTAGGTAATTGTAGTTCGCAGCACCATCCCATATTCATCCCAATGTTGTTAATTCGAAAGAAGGATGGATCTTGGCACTTTTATGTTGATTATCGCAATTTTAACTGTTAAATATCGCTTTCCTATTCCTACAATTGATGAGTTCTTAGATTAGATGAGTTGGGAGGTGCCACAATCATTTCCAAGATGGACCTGCGTTCTGACTTTCACCAAATCAGGGTTGCACTAGAGAACACCCACAAAACTGCATTCAGAACCGTGGATGGGCACTATAAGTTTCTGGTCATGCCTTTTGGCCAAACTAACAAGCCCTCTACCTTTCAATCAGCTATAATTGACTTATTACGCCTATATCTACGCTGTTTGTTTAAGTTTTTATGACATTATTGTTTACAGTCCTAAGTCCTAATTTGGGTTCTCACTCAGATCACCACAACACCACTTACATGCATGTCATTTTGGACTTATTGTATAATGGTATAGTTTTATGCATTGAAGACAATGTAAAATAAGCTATATAAATAGCTTATTGTTGACATAACCTGACGGTGCCAAAAAAAAAAAATCAAAACAACTCATCTATTCTTTCTATATAATATACTAAAAGAAGGTTTTGCCACGTGTCACCCCCATATCATCCCAATAAAAAATATACAAATTTTGTTATTCAATATTTTGTTTTTTTTCTTAACTTTGAATACATATTCAATATTAAATCTGCAAGATTTTGTTTTCTATTAACCTTAAATACATATTCAATATTAAATCTGCATTAAAAAAATATATATCAATCTCATCCATCCGTAAATTTTTTATTTTTCCTTAACTTTGAATATGTCGATCATATATAAAAAAGTGCAATATTTGTGAATGTTTTATTTATATTTTATTTGTAAAAACATATCCGTGCCAAAAATAAAATATTTCCTCTTTTTTTTTATCTTTACAAATATGTTAATCTCTCACAGTTTGTTTCTTCAACCTCCTTTATGTTGTCGGTTTGAAAGGCTCATCCAACTTCATCTTTGTCTGGTGCTATATATTGCATGAGTAAGTTTATTAATTGTTCTAATCCCTTCTTAACTCTTTTTTTTTTTATTCAGACGAATGTTTTCTCAACTTATTTTAAAAATTGATGGTAGGAGAGCTTGAGGGATGTTTTGACACTTTCAATGAAAGGTCTGATACATTGAGAGGCAAGGTTGGAAAGAATGCATTTGTGAGATGGATGGAGAGGTCAGTTTCTTTGCAGGAAAAAGGTTATGTGTTCTTTTTATATTTTACTTTCGGATTTCACATCCGAAATCTTCATCTTCTTATTTCACTATTATGAGTATTTTTGTTTTCTCTTTGTAAAATTTTGATCTTTTGTTGGTTTGTGTTGTTTTAGATGTTCATTCGCACATGGAAAGTACATGCAACATGTTTTTCAATATTTTCACGAAATAACTATAACTGAATTATCTCTTTCCTAATTCATACTTCCTAGATTTTACTTTAATTTATATCAACAATGAAATTCATATTTACATTTTTTTTTTTGTTAATTGGGTGACTCTAGCACTACCAGGCGAGCGGTCTTACTACCTGGCGTGTGACCCCGGTTACTTGGCGAACAAATCCTTATCACGTGAGCCATCTCACATTTGGCGAACCATTAATCATGACTCAATCACCATATTCCATATATGGGTGGTCTCACACTATTTATGTTTTTCTTACGTCATGTTTGCGATTCATGTATTATTTATCTCATAATAGCGATATATGTTTTTACAGGCTTAGGTGACCCACCCACTTTATGGGCGGATTATGTTTGTATGAGCAATTCTAAATACATGTATCTAGGGTTAGACACCTCTATAAAACATGGATGACTTATTATATTATGAATGTTCATCTTGATAATAAAATAGATAAGTTTATAACTCTCTACTTAAACGAGTCTCGGTTCATGAGTCATAAAAAAAATCATATTTTTTATAGTTAGACTGTAAATTATAATTTGTTTGTTAACTTAATTTTTTACATGAATGCCCTTAATTAATGAATATTTATATTTAAAACATAATTATATTTTATTTTTACTTATGCTTAAAATATAATAATTAATAAATATGAAAGCTATAAAAGGAAGATTATAACTTAATGTAATTCGAATTTGAAAAAGATTCAAATTTGTTTTGATAAAAAAAATATTCAAGTTTAAAACACAAGTATTCATTTATTTTTTCTGAACGTCACAAGTATTATTAGTAAATTAGAAAATATTTTAATTAAAACCAAAGATTCTCTAAAATTCAAAATTTAAATTAACAGACTAAATAAATCATTATCAATATGATCGTAATTACTAGATTTGACTTGATAACCTATTTTAAAAGTCGATGAGATAGAGACTTTCACATCCTTAATTTTCTCCTAGACACATATTTTTTCTCCACTTCTGCTTATTCGCCTTTTAGCGAATGACAACACTCAACACATATTTATTTTCTTCTCTTACCCATGAGATAGTGTTTTATCTTCTAAACTAATCTTTTAAACATTTGTCTCAAGGGTCTACTATTTCTCCATATACAATTTTTTTCAATTCCAATACCATGAACGATTTCAAGATTATAATATTATACTTTAGGATTTAATTTAATTTATAGATGTGATCTATGTCTCATACTAACATCTTAATCATTCACTTTAAAAACTATATGAAATGATTTAAATATACTATTTATAAATGACAAAATATATGAGATTACTTAATTCAATTCTTCAACAATTATTATAAAAAGGTTCAAGTGTTAATATTAGACAAAATATATCATTTATCTTGCTGGTTTCTGCCTAATTATAATCGATTATTAGAGTTAGATCATGGCTTTAGCGTGATATGACTTACGTTGGATCCTATGCTAGCTGCAGGGAGCCTGTTCTTGAAATGGAATATTCATATTTGCTATCCATCGGGGTTTTCATCTCTGGTTTTTTAAACATGTAGTCTTTTGTTGAAGGATGGGCGGAAGTCACCAGTGGCATCACGCTCCTACTCGCGGATGATTGTGGAGGATTTTTTGGACCTTTGTTGAGTTTTTGCCTCCTGCAGTTTGGTTCATGTGAAGTTGTTCGCTAATATGGTGGCAAATTGTATATCAAAGTTAGCTTTATGTAATTATGTTCATGCATGATGCATGGGTTGAGGAGGGTCCTTCGATTTATTTTCTGATTAAAGAAGTCTTACTTTACCCTAATAAAATTTATTTCTAAAAAACATGTCCATTAGAAAGAAATATGGAAGGTCTTACGATTAAAGACATATTTAAACTCTTATATACTATTCATTTCAAAAAAAAACTCTTATATACTATATTTTAAATAAAATTTATAAAAATTAATCAAAAAAAGATATTGAAAAAACTTACGAAAAACATAAAAATTATAATGTTTTTAACACTTTTAACAACAAATGTTACCTTTAAAAAAATAACAAATGTTATTATTAAAAATTCGAATTTGAAGTCATATAATTATTTTCTTTGCCAAAAAGTAATCCTATACAATAAGCTCTACCTTCTTTTAGAAATAGTCAAGTAACCTATAATCTTGGGTTCTTTGGTATGCATAGCTGGGTTAGATCTATTTTGCAGGTGTCGTGTGGCTTGATAGGATCTCATCCGGTTGAACCTGTCGCTGTTTACGATTTCAAATGGGAACTCTCCTAGAGGTGTAGACGTTGTCATTAGGAGTTGTTGATTTGGATGTTAAAGCATGGTTGCATGCTTGTGGGTTTTTTAGTGGTGGAGGATTTTGTTGTAGTAGCTGGAGTTTTGGTCTGCTTTTTTTTGACTTGGTTACTTTACCCATGTTGAGAGGGGTTGTTTCTCAACATTATATATATATATATATATATATCATTTTCAAAAATAAACTTTATCCTAGAAAATCAAATTAAGAAAACAACTTCTTTTTAATTTATTTTATTTTATTTTATTTTTTCATCATATTATGTTAGCTTAAGTGGTAAGTGCTAAAAAGGTTCCGGGATCAATCTCTCGCAAGTGTAATTTATCTTTCCGATGTACAAAAAAAAAAACTATAAATCAACAAAAGAAATGTATATATATTTTTAAAAGATGTTCACAAAAGCAAATCAAGCCCGTGTTCGTCATCTATGGAACTTAACGTGGTCAACAAACGACAAAACGGGCTCCTCATATGAATAAATGCAGGTCACACCAATTTTATATATTGATAATTATGAAAATAATAACCAAGCAAGTTTATCAATCTAACCCCTTAACTTTATTTCTTTTATTATTATGATATTAAATTGAAATATCATACGTAAAATTATCATCCTAAAGATCTTTCCAAATTAACATTAACATCTATTATTTTTAAGAAAAGATTAATATATAAATTCATAAACAAACTAAATTTTTTTTACGGTTTAATTCATTAAACATATATTTCTAACAAACATTTATAAATTTATGCAATTAAAAAGGGATTCATTTACTATACACAAAAAAATACTTGTGCAAAGTTACACAAAGCTAGGTTGACTTGTTATCCCAAGTTTATTAGCAGGTCACCTTTTTTTTTAATTTAAAAGGAGTTAAAAAAAAGTCATAATCTGTCATATCATTAATCTTCTTCTTTCATCTTAACCCAAAATTCATCTTCATTATTCATCTTCTAAATCACATTTTTCATATTTTGGAACCCAAAAACTGAGACCACACCATCACCGTTGAACCAACAACGCACCACCACAACCAACCCTAACCCACACTGCACTACCACCTCAACCATCACCAATTCTATGTCTTTTTTTTCGGATCTGACACTTGTTCAACATTGAAGCTTAAAGATGAGGAATAAAAGGTGAAAGCTTCAAGCTTTTCAACCCAGATCAGAAGAGAAAGAGAAAGCTTCAGATCTATTAGTAGTTGTGTCTTAATATTTAGCACTATTCTATGATTAATATCCACCTGTTTTTTTTTTCCCTTTTTTATTAGATGTATTATACTTTAGCAAAATCCACCATTTTAGTATATATTGTTATCAAATTTACTTTTTTGTGATTTTTAATTTTATAATAATATAGTAAGATAATAAAATCTAATTAAATATTTATATAAAATGTATCTATATTATCTGCATAATTATTAAATTGTTTTGTAAATTGATATTGATAGATGATATTCAAAGGCTATAATTTTAGTCAATAGCATATAATACTATCTATATATATGTAAAAGGTTTTTGTAATTCATAATATTTTTCTAAGATTAAAATACATTCACTCTCTGAAGTTAAAATATAACACTTCATTTCATTCTTATCTAAAATATACCTCATCTTAACTCATTTAAATTTTGCAACGGAATATCAAAATCTGTCATAATAAAAACCTTGGATGATGAGTAACATGAATAAAATTAGTGACATATTTTATGAAGAGATGATTTTCAATATAAAATTTATCATTGATTTAAATCTCTATATTTTGGCGATGAATTTTTTTTATTTCATCTCCAAATTCGTCACTAATACCTACAAAGTTTCACAAATATTTTAAATTATCGTCGGATTTTAAGATGTGAATATAACTTGCCACTAAAGTATGCAGATTTGAATTAGTGACGCGACAAAAAAATATCCTTTATAAAATCTGCCACTAATTTTGTTTCTATTATTCAAATTTTATGATAGATTTCAATATTTCATCACAAAAGCTGAAAGAGAATGATGATGAGTATATTTTAGACACGAATTGAGTGGAGTCTCATTTTTGACAAATTTTGAAGGAGTATTAAATGTCTAATTGTTGAGATTTAACTTAAACTACACAGTCTAATATTTTCATCTAATTTGAGCTGTCAATGGTAATTTTAATGAGCTAAAATGATTAATAAATATTGAAAAAATTGTTTTTCTCTATAAAGTCTTATATATGTAGTCATTTTTCTATTTTGATCATATTTTATAGTAAAATATTTTAAAGAAAAGATGTTTAAATATTAATCAAACATGTTTTATTTTTGTTTTATGTTTTTTTATAAATGAAAATAGGAAATGAACAACAATATTCATTTCTTTTTCGGTGTTAACTAAGACATTTTTATGGCTGATAAATATAGGACTAATCTCTTATTCCACTATTAATACACTATTAATACATTAGAATATAAGGTTGATCTTTTTTTATATTCGCATGAGTTTTTTCCATTGGATAAAAGTGCCCTAATATTTTTCTTGAGATAAGAAACTCTAATTTATCTTGAGAAAAAAGTGTTTATTTTTTAAGCCAGCGTGTATCATTGTATCGGCAAAATCCACAGAAGGAGCACTTTTACCAATACTTGTTTGCCACGTGGTTCTTTTATGATGTCAATATTTTCATGATGTAAAAGGCCCTACTTTTGCCAGCAAACTATGTATTAATAATTCCCTCGTCAACTTAGAGAATCAAACATATTATGATTTATGATGGAAGGTGCAGATGTTCAAAAAATTGTGTCGGTCCTATTATTTAAAAAATAAAAATTACTATATATCAAATTATAAGCTTAATAGAGCTTATTATTGACCAATTCAATTGTTGATTTTTCGCTTAATAAAACTGAGTGAGAGAGATGGATTGTTTTTGGGGGTTTTGTGGATAAGGTGATGGAGGAATCACCTTGGAACATAATGAGGCACTTGATGAGCCTTCAATACTAGCTCCTCATATTCAGATTTTGAGGTTAGATTTGATTTAGATCCATTATGGGTTCATATCCATGGATTGACTTTGGAGGTCATGAATGATAAGAATGTGTTCAATGTTGATGCAATGACAAGGGAAGTTTTTGGGTTTTCGATGCGGAAAACCCTATGGTAAATGGGGTATGATTTAAGCAAAATTTCCCCTTTCTCTTATGAGAGTTATCTGTTCTCTAAGTCTCTAAGTATGATTTTTTATGTAAGTCTTTTTGTTTCTTTTCCTTCTTCTTTTCAAATTAAACCTATGTTTGTTAACCACACCTCTCTCTCTCTCTCTCTCTCTCTCTCTCTCTCTCTCTCTCTCTCTCTCTCTCTCTCTCTCTCTCTCTCTCTCTCTCTCTCTCTCTCCCTCCCTCCCTCCCTCCCTCCCTCCCTCCCTCATTGTCACCATGCCATCATCCATCATAAAGATACGACCGATGCCAACCTGTAGTGTTTAGATAACAGGCTTGCAATTCAGTAACTCCATCAAAGGAAGGGCTTACTAGTGGAAAACATCCATGATCTTGAATTATCTCCATCAAGACAGTGGTGCATTTGGAAAAACAACTTAATTAAGTTTTTATGGCTATAAACACTTATCACATAAGCGTTTTGCATAAGCTATTTTGAGAATTTTTTTAAAATAAGTTTAAAATTAGCATAAGCTCTTATTCATAAGTTATTTTGAACATCTTATGAAAAATAAGCTCATAATTGTTTATAGGCATGTCATGAGCTATATTTACATAAGTTGCATAAGCGCTTATGATATAAAATAAACTCTTATAAAATGCACCAACATAAATGTTGAAGTTATAGTGAAAAGTTAGAGGCTTGAAGTTGTGTTGATGAATGTTCTACTTGTTATTAAATGTTTAGGTTGATTAGAGTAAGCGAGCTTATATTGTACTCCCTCCGGTTCTATTTATAAGCAACAATAAAAAATTCACATAGTTTAAGAAAAGTAGTTAAACCAGATAAAATGCATTAAATTTATCTTGAATCAAAATAAACTTCCAAAATTACCCTTTGTTATTAGTGTTGGAAAGTGGGAAAGAGAGAGAATAATTAATGAGACACATTTTACAAGTTAGAATTAATAAGGGTATCATTGGAAAAAAAAAATAATGAATATAGCTCAAACTTTCATTTGGTTCTTATAAAAAGGACTAGGATTTTTCTTCTCTTTCATGCATACAAATAGGACCGGAGGGAGTATTGATTACTCTGGTTCAATATTTAATTATATTTATCTTGTAATTGGTCCATCAAGTGGGTTGACGTAGTGATTTAACACTTCGTCTATTATGTATGTGGTTGGAGGTTCAATCTCTAACTATTGCAAATGGAAAAAAACTCATTGATCAGCATCTTACTATTTAGTGCACCGACAGTGGAGTGAGAGATAGGTTAGTCTCACAACTATTGTGAGATAGATATGTTTTTTTTAAACTGAGATACATTGGTTAATAAGAAAAAAATCTAGTAACTGGCCGTTGTTCTCATTTATGTATCATTTATATCGTCGCGAACACTGTTGTAGTTTCCATAAATTAAAGCAGATAAAGCAGTGGTTACAAGATTTGAATATTGCATTTGACATATTATGGCCACTGACATGATGGAACCTGAAACTGAATTTAGTAATCTGCCGAATCTAGGGCTGATTGTTTGTTTCTGTTGTAGGTTGTTGGGCGTTCTGTTTTCCTTGTTTTCTGTTTTTCAGTTTCTTCTCATCTCTTGTATTTGGGTTAGCACCCCTTGTGCTAAATTTAAATGCAATTCTTTTGTTTATAAAAAAAAAAAGGTTTCAGTTAACATTGAAGATGATATTGATACCGTGATTGTCTAAGTAATGATCGTGCCAATTTTGAAGGGAATTATGCAATGGGCAATCATTTGCATTTGACATATTGTTTTTCCTTCTTTAATCCCCTTTCTCCTTTTTAGTTTCTTTCTATTTAATTAGTGTTTTCCTTAATGATTTGTTGATATGTGGAGAAATCTTTGCATTGGCTTGTTTCTTTGGGAATTGGGTTGTCGTTTTCAGTTAGAGTGTCAATCAAATTAAACTAAGTTCTGAGATTTTCTTTTGACCTTAAAAAAGATTAGAGTGTTACATACGCTACACCGTTGTCTTTATAAAGTAAGAGATATACTGTGAGTTTGGGCTTTAAGCCCTCCACATTAGAAAAAAAAAATAAAAAAATAAGAGATATACTGTGAGGATTCGGGTTCTTAACTGGTTACAATTTAAATGTAAAATCAACATTCTTATATATTTGATAATTTTAAAATACATATTAGCTAGGGGTGTGGTGGTACATTGCACTCTGAGAATTTAATTGTGCAAAGTTCAAATAGAAGTAGGTCCAATCAAGTATCAGATGCCTAATTGGCAAACCAAATACTATTCCTATTTGTCTCATTTGTCCTATATTACCAATATAGTTTGATTTCTAGCAAACATGTTTAGCTATGGAATATTAGAAATTAGGTGCAAATATAGCAATAGCATAAATTAAGAAGTATATAAGTAAGCTTTAGAATTTTCTTGCAGCTAATTATAGCAAATTTTAAAAATTCTTCACACATTACATATAGGGTTAATGATCAAATTATTTCCTGAGTTTGTAAGCGAATTTGATTTTAGTCCATCTGAAGAAAAATGACGTTTAGTGACAACCATCTTTACAATAATTGACGGTTTTTGACCGTCACTAAACGCCATTTTTTCTCAAATGGACTAAAATCAAACACATTTATATATATATATATATATATATATATATTGTTGGATTATATTAATAAATTTTTTAAGCAAGAAATTTCAGCTCGCTTAAAGTCTATTTTGGCTAGCTTAAAAAGCTAATTTAAAGTTTTTTTTTTACCGCAAAGTGTTTGTTAAATAAGCTTATTTTATAGTATTTTATAGTTTTTTTTTTTAATAAGCTATTTAACTTGAGGTAGCTTTTAGCTTAAAGCTAATTCAATTTATTCTTATTCTTCCTGGATTCTAGATTGTTGCTCTTGCAATGCTTGGTGGTAGAGCTTCGTTGTTGCTGACCTAAGAATGCAATGATGTTGACCTCGAGCGTAGGGGAGTACCTACAGAAGACACTCCGACACCCAAATAATTGAATGAGCAAAGATAGAATCCGTGAGTCTTAGAAGAACTAAAAAAATGTTAAGAATGAATAACATATTACATAAATGAACGAAAAAACATGTATTTATAGACTCAATGTGCATGTTCGAAGTCTCTACAAGTGCGTGGAAAGTCCTTTGAGTGGAGCTTTCGGACGCACAATTGGCTTGATGACGTCGTGCTAAAGTAGTTTTTGGCCCTGTGTAAGGCCGCTCAGACACTTTGCCACTTAAGCCAAGTTGGTCTGTTCCAAAATTAGGTCGTGTTGGCCGCCCTTATGGTGTCTGCCTAAGAGCAAACTCTGGTGGGCCAACCAGAACGTCGTCGGGTCTTATGGCTTAAGAAGTTTCTTAACATAAGAGTCTCCAACTCGAAGAATGACACAACAAGAATCTGCACATCCTGACTATCAGAATTGGCTATAAGCAATACAATCAGCTAGGAAGTTACACTTAGGGGGATCCTCCTCAAAAACACCTAATAATCCTTGGCCAGCAACTCCCTACTCTCAACAATGCTCGGGAGAACAAACTCACTGCTGAGAGCATCCATAGCGTCCAATGGTTAGTTTCACAAATCAAATTCTTGAACCCATTCAAGAATTCTAATTTTGACCACTTAGCTTTTTTTTTTGTTGAAGCACACTTAGCATTATAAATATGAAACTAATTCTTTTATAATGAGATCACAATCACATTTAAAAAGATAGAATAAAAAATTATAAAACTGATTATTAATAATGAAAAAAAAAATATGCATGTCTCAGATCAATTAAAAAATGATTTAAAAAAGAAACAAATCAATTAAAAATTGAATATCTTTGTCACATACATAAATCCATACGAATGAATGAATGAATGTGTGTTTCGTTTTCTGGTAAACAGAGTCCAAGTCCAAGGATGTCAATAATCGAGCATGTGGTGGTTTTCAGGGTGAAACACGACGCTGCACCATCGGAGGTCGATTCCATGGTGGAGCGAGTCAATTCCTTGGTCTCCCTGGAAGAATCCCTTCACCTTTCAATGGGGCCAATCACTCGGATTCGATCCTCCCCCACCTCCTCCTTCGATTTCACCCACATCCTCCACATCCGATCCAACTCCAAGGAAGACCTCAACACCTACGCGGTGCACCCCACCCACGTGGCAGTCGTCAAGGCCAACTCGCCCAACGTCGCCGACACCATGGCGCTTGACTGGGTCGCCGTTGAGGGTGGTGCTTTGGTTCTGCCGCCGGGCTCCGCAGTGAGAGTCACCTTCTTCAAGCTGAAGGAGGGTCTGGGAGATCAGGTCAGAGATGATGTCATGCGGGTTATAAAGGGAATTCAAGGTGAGTTGAAATTGAAACAGAGTACTATTCAGTTCACTAGCGGCGAAAACTTTTCTCCTGGTAGAGCCAAAGGGTTCTCGTTTGCTTCACTTGCTGTTTTTCCTAGTTTAGCTGAATTGGAGGTAGCAGATTCTGATGGGGAAGTAGGGAAATATCATGAGAATGATAAGATTAAGGAGCATCTGGATTGTGTATTGGTCCTTGATTTTGTGGTACCATCACCCAAAGTAGAGTAGCCAGCAACTGAATGAGGTTATGAAACATTTGTATGCATGTAATCTGTTATCTGTTTCTGATGGAAAACTTGTGCAGTTATTAGCTTAATAAGTGTATATATATGAAATACACAGCTCTGATTGACAATTTTATAGTTGGTTTCAAATTGGGGTTTTGAACTTTTGATTGTTTTCCTTCGTTCTATTTGCTGTATATATATTCTTATGTAGAGAAGCCATCTCCAACCGTCGCATGAGATGTGGCTTTCTAACACCACACTTTAAGATCATGTCTGGTGATCAGTTGAGAGCATCCTAACCTCTCCTCTCCTCTTAAGGGCACATGCTGCCCCAAGGCCTACAACAATTTATAGGTAGCCCCATTAAATATAAGGACCAAGTATTATAACTTGAGCCTAATATCACTAAGTAGCGAACATTGCCTCACCCAGTAGCAACTTGGTTGTCCCCTGATGGCTAACATAGTCTCAACCTAATCTAACTCTACACTGTGTTGCCTATATTAGTCCAGATTTCATTCATACATCATTAAAATTAAAATGGAATTGAGAAAAAAAAAAGAGAAAAAATATGATATCATATATGATTGAAAATGAACGTAGAAGGGTGCTTTGAGTTCAAATCTGAACTTTGAGGAGCCTATAGTCTAAGAGTTAAATGTTTGTTGGACATGTGAGACATGGAACGAAGTTTTGTTCATGAGATGTGGCTTTCTAACACCACACTTTAATAAGCCATCTCCAACCATCTTCAACGCGTTCATGGTCTCCTTCGTTTGTGGAGTCGGTCCATTTAAGCCGTTGACGTGAGATATGGTCTCTACCATGCTCGTCACGGTTGAGAAGAAGTTCAATGTACCTTGAGGAGTCGGGCCATTTGAGCTGTTGACGTGAGATCTAGTCTCTACCATGCTCGTCACGGTTGAGAAGAAGTTCAATGTACCTTGAGGACTCGGGAAAAGTTTTACCGAGGCCCCACGGTGGGCGCCAATGTTCCGATAAGGGTTTCCAAAGGGATCAGAAACATAAAAGACTAAGAAAAATGTATGGAGTGTTATTTCAATGTAGAGAATATGAGTTACATAGAGGGGCGGAGGTCTCCCTTTTATAACAGGTTGACCTCCAAACCCTAACTGACACATTTATTACATGGTTGACCTGTGTACCAATCATGTCCGTTAATGGAGCGTAATCATTACAGTGTCGATTGACTTGCGGAACAATCCCGTCCATCAGAGAAGCACTTTATCACATGGTCGGCTGACTTGATGCCAGGCTGTGTTGGTCAGCAGAGGTCTTGACCCTTGACTGTGCGCGTGATCAGCGGTTGACTTGCTTTCTCATTGATGGTTGTATGTCTTCGTAGTGGAGTGGGCCTTCACTTCAGTCTTCTAGCACGTAAGGCCTAGACTTCATCTGTCTCGATCAGCGCCAAGAGGTTAGCCTGGCCTTCCGATAGGGACCTAACTATCCAGTCCAAAGTCTCTAACGGTACACAGCCCCCCAAGGCTTGTGGCTAAATGCTTTAGGCGCAAAGCCTTGAGAGAGCTTGTGTGTGCCACAGTCAGCCATCCCGTAATATCTTCCATCGCGTCCTCTTGCAATTTGGACTTTTTGTGTTCATCTCTGGTTTCTGCTTCAACGGTCAGCTTCCTCCCTACATGGTCAGCCATCTCTCTCCTAGTGCATATGCTTCAACGGTCAGCTACCTTCCTTTCACGGCCAGTCTTCTCTCTCCTGGTTCATGTGCTTCAACGGTCGGCTACCTTCATTTCACAGTCAGGCTTCACCGGTCGATTTCCTCTTTCCACGGTCGACCTTGTCTCTCCTAATTCATGTGCTTCATCTCTTCCTTCCTTAGTTGGTATTCTCTCTCCTCTTTTTCCTCTTTTTCCCTTTCCTTTTGCTCTGTTGGGAGCCATCACTTATTTGACTGCTTGTGTTGGCTGGACACCCTATTTTGATTGGATGCTTTGTTGGGTGTCTGTTTGTAATGAAACTAACTTCGTATGTTTCTCGTTTCCCCATCCTCACCGTTTTCATGCTTATAATTTGTCTTCATTTATTTATTTGGAGCTTTTAATTAAGCAAGTGTTGAGATCTCAGCTTGTGCCTTCGAGTTGGCAACAGCGTGGTGGGCTTGGTTACCCAACCTAGTGTGCGCGACATGCTTAGTTGAGTAGTCGGGTGATGTGATTTCGGCAGAGAAGTGACACACTTGATCGAGTAACCAAGTGATGTGACCTCGACGCCAAACATGGAGTTGGCGGAGAAGCGACGCACTTGGTCGAGTAACCAAGTGGTGTGACCTCGACGCCAAACATCGAGTTGGCGGAGAAGCGACACACTTGGTCGAGTAACCAAGCGGTAGAACCTCGACACCAAACATGGAGTTGGTGGAGAAACGACGCACTTGGTCGAGTAACCAAGTGGTGTGACCTCGACGCCAAACATGGAGTTGGCGGAGAAACGACGCACTTGGTCGAGTAACCAAGTGGTGTGCTTTTAGAGAAGTAGAACACACACATATTTACGGTTTTTGGGCCTCATGAAAAACTCTTCCCCTACGGAAGAGAAAAGATTACTCTATACTTTTATTCAACAAGAAACAAACGTCAAATATAGAAAAACTGAAACAACAAAAACTTAGGGCGTTTTAAAGCATAGAGCACTAGATGTAGTAGAACTTCAGGTTGTTGGCATTCCAAGAGCGGGATATAGCACAACCTAACTGCGCAGGTTAGCATGGTTGTCAGAGTCATGACTGGAGCTCCAATGAAACTCGCACCACGGGTAGGGCTTGTCTGCATTTCTCTAGGAATTAGTACGAAAGGGAAATTTGAACGAATTCGGCTGCGAACGAGTTACCTCCTTCCGGGTTTGCCCGCGAGGAACTTTCAAGGGAGTGAACTCTTAGTCCTTCTGTCTTGTCCAGACATTGCTCCTCACGCTTTTGGTGTTGTGTCGGCCCGGACTAGTTTGGTCTTGACCCTGATTGCCTTGTCGAAGGTTCCCTCGATTGGTAAGGGGATATGTCCGTTTGGGTTGGTTGGTCTGATGATGCGGTCTTTCCTCCTTATCCGGATCTACTTTCAAGCGGTTGCTCTCTTCTTGTATGATAAACGGTGCTGCCCTTCTACGAATTTCATCCAACGACTGCGCATGATAAATGGACAGGTCCTCGTTGAAAGGACCCGCTGACAAACCATTTTCAAATGCCTCGGTACATACTGCTAGATCTTTGTTTCTAGCCTGCATGAAGACGTTAGTGAACCTAAACAAGTAATTTTTCAACGTTTCACCTGACTTTTGACGGATGTTGAAAAGGCTGGCTGAGGTGATCTGGTCGGCCTGCTTGGCAGAGAACTGTGATAGGAAACGTTAGGAAAAGTCACTGAACGTGACTACAGATCTGGGTGGAAGGCTGGAGAACCATGTCAGGGCCCTCTTCTTTAGGGTTCCCGGAAATAGCTTGCACTTCAGTTGTCAGGGTTGCACCGTTTATCAATATCTATGTATTGAAAACAACGAGGTGCTCCTTAAGGTCTGTTGTACCATTGTAGGAGTCAAGAACCAAGGTCCTTAAGCTTTCCGGAATCTCGACGACGGTTATGGCATCCGAGAAGGACTGAAGCTCTGGTGCCAACTGGGTAAGATCCACATCCCTCCTGTGATTCCTTGTGGGATCCCATACCTGAGCTTGTAGGGTTTGGTTTTGTTGACGAAGCTCGTCCACCCCTGCAAGTCATGCCTACATGTTCTGGTTCTGTTGTCGGAGCTCTTCCATTCCAGCCATCTGGGCTTGCATCGCCTAGTGCTACTGCTGCATCTGGGAAATCAACGCGTTCATGGTCTCCTTCGTTTGTGGAGTCGGGCAATTTGAGCCGTTGACATGAGATATGGTCTCTACCATGCTCGTCACGGTTGAGAAGAAGTTCAATGTACCTTGAGGAGTCGGGCCATTTGAGCTGTTGACGTGAGATCTAGTCTCTACCATGCTCGTCACGGTTGAGAAGAAGTTCATTGTACCTTGAGGACTCGGGAAAAGTTTTACTGAGGCCCCCACCGTTCCGATAAGGGTTTCCAAAGGGATCAGAAGCATAAAAGACTAAGAAAAATGTATGGAGTGTTATTTCAATGTAGAGAATATGAGTTACATAGAGGGGCGGAGGTCTCTCTTTTATAACAGGTCGACCTCCAAACCCTAACTGAAACATTTATTACATGGTTGACCTGTGTGTACCAATCATATCCGTTAATGGAGCGTAATCATTACAGTGTCGGTTGACTTGCGGACCAATCCCGTCCAGCAGGGAAGCACTTTATCACATGGTCGGCTGACTTGATGTCAGCCTGTGTTGGTCAGCAGAGGTCTTGACCCTTGACTGTGCGCGTGATCAGCGGTGGACTTGCTTTCTCATTGACGGTTGGATGTCTTCGTAGTGGAGTGTGCCTTCACTTCAGATTTCTAGCACGTAAGGCCCAGACTTCATTTGTCCCGATCAGCGCCAAGAGGGCAGCCTGGCCTTCCGGTAGGGACCTAATCATCCAGTCCAAAGTCTCTAACGGTACACCTATATTAGTCCAAGTTTCATTTACACTTCATTAAAATTGAAATGGAATTGAGAAAATAAAAATAGAAAGAAAAAAGAAAAAAAACATGAGATATGATTCGTGATATATATCATATAGAAAATGAACGTGGAAGTGAAGTGTAACATAAAATAAAGGTGAACGAATCATAGCTCTTAAGTCTAGACCATTACACTCTCAATATGCTCCTATTTTCATTCATGAGATAATGTCATGATTCCCCGTTAGATTCTCCTAGTGAGGGGAGTACCGGAGAATCTAATATTAGTGAAACTATATCTTTACTTAGAATGCTTAAAAAGTCTGAGAAATATAATTATGATTAAGATAATGTAATGTTAATTACAAAGACATGGTATTTTAATGACATACTTTATTTACAATCATATAAATTATATTATTAATTATTACTGCGTCAGAGCGGAAAGTCCATTTTTGAATCTTGGAGTTAGAGGGTTCGATATCTAATGGGGAACTGTTTTTCTATTAACTATAGTTAAGTAATTTTTCTACGTTATTTCAACCAACCTAAGCTGTGCTAATGTAGGAATTTCAAAATTTGCTTCCTCCGTTTCTCTTTAAATATTTCAATTCTTCTACGTTAGTTTTTGCCTTTGGCGATTATTAATTGGTTTCTCTCTTTTTGGTTGTGGACTGGGCGGGGCATACACAATGCTCATGCCCGCCCAAGAGTGAAGACAACCACGGCTGTGGACTGGGCGGGGCATACACAATGCTCATGCCCGCCCAAGAGTGAAGACAACCACGGCGGGAATCATCGACACAGCTAATATCTTTGCCTTCCCTTAGGGGGACCCACGAGCCAGCTGGAAGATTCTCCTTGATTTGTCTTATATGTATAGGAATTTGGGCCCTGGTTGTCAGGCCCAAATATAGGAAAGGTCCATATCATGACCACCCCCTCTATAAAAGGGGAGGTCATCCACTTGTACAAAACCAACTTTTTCAGCATTAATGAGAATATTCCTTTTATGGTAGTTTTGCTATTTTAGTGCTCTGCTAGGGTTTACTTTTTGTCTTTCTCTTACGTAAGCTTGCCCTAGTACAGAACATTGGCGTCGTCTGTGGCTCTGACTTAGCTCTTCCGGTGACAGAAGGAGGAATTGCGAGCCATGGAGACTCGTTCATGCGGCGTGGGTCGACGCGATCATCGCCGGCGCGGTGGTGGTCGACACGGCGGTCGCGGCGGCGGACGAAACAACAACCGTCCCGTACTGGACGAGCAAGAGCAGGAAGCTTCCTCGGAGGGGGTCCACTCAGTGGCGCCGTCGCCAGCGTCATTGGTGAATGCAGCTCCGGGAAGACCTTCAGATCTGATCGCTAAATCAGATCCAGGTGTTCGGCGGCATTCAACGCCGCCTGAATATGTGAACTTGGAAGATCTTAAAACCACTGCTCCACGGAGAGCGCAAGAGGCAGTGACAGGTATCACGCCTGCGGCTTTGCAACAAATGTTAGATACCTTACAGAAGGTGCAGTCCCAAAACGAGCAGTTGCAAGCCCAAGTTGAGTATCTCACTCAGCGGCAGGATTTTAAGCAAGAACAACGCCTGGAGGCGGAGGATGTAGTTGAATTTCAACCTTTTGTTCCAGCCATCACTAGGGTGGACATTCCAAAGCACCTGCAAACCATGGCATTAGACGCCTTTTCGGGCGAATCTGATCCTATGGAGCACCTTAGATATTTCAATACCAAAATGGTGATCGGCGGGGCGACGGATGCGGTAAAATGTCGATTATTGCCTTCCACGTTCAAAGGCATGGCGATGCAGTGGTTCATTCGACAACCGCCCTTCTCCATTGATAATTTCACTGATCTGTCCACTAAGTTTCTGACTCAATTTTCCGCCAATAAAACCACAAAAGCAACAATGTTTGATCTTATCAGCATACATCAGCAACCAGGCGAGAAATTAAAAACCTACATGGCACGCTTCAGCAAGATGGCGGTGCAGTTGGAGGAGGAAAATCCAGATGTCTGTTTGGCGTCATTCAAAAATGGCCTTCGGGCGGGAGATTTGAATAGAGACTTAACAAGGCGACCGGCGAAGGATATGATGGATCTTCGCGCTCGTGTTCAAGAGTTCATATTGATCGAGCAAGATGATCAGAAGAAACAAGAAAGAGAGGAAGGACGCAAGCAGTCTCAATCTAGCGGTGTTTCACAGGACAAATCCAAGGCGGGGAAGGAAACCAGGGTAGCGCAAACCCCCCGTGTACCAAGACCGGGACCATACCAAAACTCTAAACCTGGCTTTCAAAATACATGGCACAGAAATTCACAAGGTCCCACTGCTGCCACAGCTGGTCAGCCTGGTGCTTCGCCAACGCCAGTCCCACTTACTAAGTTGAATGCACCCTTAAGTACCATTTTAAGGGCAGTTGGGCAGACCAACGTTGTGCAGTACCCACCACCCCCACGGCGGCCGCCAGCTAACGTGGACACCAATAGGTGGTGCGAGTACCACAAGGCGTTGGGGCATACGACAGATAATTGTTGGAATTTAAGGCGGGAAATTGATCGTTTGATTAAAGCTGGCCATTTGGCGAACTTTGTTAAAGACACAGCAACGCCGGAGGTAGCTAAGATCACTCAGGAGGACAAAGGTAAAGGTAAAGAGATAGTTGAAGAGTTGGGCGATCCTGTTGGGGAATGCTCATCTATTGCAGGAGGATTTGGCGGGGGTGCAATTTCAAGTAGGGCTAGAAAACGCTACGTGGCGACAGTACATTCAGTACAGGAGTCGAACGAAGGCGAGTGTTGGGTGAATCATTCCCCTATTATATTTACCCCTCAGGATTTCGCGCATGTGATTCCCCATGACAACGATCCAATTGTGGTAACAATTAGGGTTAACAATTATGTGACAAAGAAAGTATTCTTAGACCAGGGATCTTCGGCGGATATCATCTATGGAGACGCCTTCGATCGCCTGGGACTAAAGGAATCAGATTTGAAACCATACAAGGGAACCTTGGTGGGATTCACAGGGGACCGTGTCAGTGTGCGGGGATACGTGGAAATTCCGACCGCCTTTGGAGAATGAGAGTTCGTCAAGAAATTTCAAGTAAAGTACTTAGTATTGGCGTGTAGAGCCAATTACAATGTACTCTTGGGGCGAGACACCCTCAACAAGGTCTGCGCGGTCATCTCAACTGCTCATTTAACTGTTAAATATCCCGCCTGCAACGGGAAGGTCGGGATATTGCGTGTAGACCAGAATGCAGCAAGGGAATGCTATTTAAGAAGCGTGGCGCTCTATGGGCGAAAGGCCGCCAGGGAGAGCCATCGAATTACAGAAATCTTCCCACAAGAAGGATTTAGCTTGGACCCAAGGGACGAGGCTGATGATTTTCGCCCACAACCTCTGGAAGAAACCAAGCAGGTGCAAGTCAAGGACAAGTTTCTAAAGATTGGCAGTGGTTTGACAACAGAACAAGAGGACAGACTAATCACCCTTCTGGGTGATAATCTAGATCTCTTCGCATGGACCATCAATGATGTACCAGGGATTGACCCCAAGGTGATCACTCACAAACTAGCCATACGACCAGGGGCGACCCCAGTCATCCAACCAAGGCGAAGAATGAGTGAAGAAAAGCACAAGGCTGTACAATTAGAGACTGAAAAATTAATCAAGGCCCGCTTCATCCGTGAGGTACAGTACCCAACGTGGCTCGCCAATGTTGTGATGGTCAAGAAGGCCAATGGGAAATGGCGAATGTGCACGGACTACACAAGCTTGAACAAAGTGTGTCCCAAAGATTCGTACCCACTTCCCAATGTTGATAAGCTTGTGGATGGAGCTTCAGGGAATGAACTTTTAAGTCTCATGGACGCTTATTCGGGCTATAATCAGATTATGATGCATCCCTCGGATGAGGAAAGTACAGCATTTATGACCAATCAGGCGAACTATTGTTACAAGACAATGCCTTTTGGTTTGAAGAATGCAGGAGCTACGTACCAACGGCTCATGGACAAAATTTTTTCAAAACAAGTAGGCAGGAATATGGAGGTGTATGTGGACGACATGATTGTAAAGTCCGCCAGGGCTAGTGATCATGGTGGCGACCTCAAAGAAGCGTTTGATCAGTTAAGAACATATCAAATGAAGTTGAATCCTGAGAAGTGTTCTTTTGGGATCCAGGGAGGAAAGTTCTTGGGATTTATGTTAACATCAAGAGGAATAGAAGTGAACCCTGATAAGGGAAGGGCGATCTTGGAGATGAAAAGCCCAACAAGTGTAAAGGAGGTTCAGCGTTTGACAGGGCGAATGGCCGCCTTGTCACGTTTCTTGCCAATGGCGGGTGACAAAGCGGCCCCGTTCTTCACATGTTTAAAAAAGAATTCAAAGTTTCAGTGGACAGAGGAATGCGAACAAGCTTTTACCAAATTGAAAGAAACATTGGCCACATTACCGGTACTCTCCAAGCCAACACCAGGCGTTCCATTAGTGCTCTATTTAGCGGTTACTGACAAGGCAGTAAGTACGGTGTTGCTTCAGGAAGAAGGAAAAAAGCAGAAAGTTATATATTTCGTGAGCCATACTTTACAGGGGGCAGAGTTGCGGTACCAAAAAATTGAAAAGGCGGCTTTGGCGATTCTGAAAACTGCAAGGCGCCTCAGGCCTTACTTCCAAAGTTTCCAAGTCAAAGTCAAAACTGATGTTCCCTTAAGGCAAGTACTTCAGAAGCCTGATTTATCAGGGCGATTGGTTAGCTGGTCAGTTGAGTTATCAGAATATGACATACAATATGAGCCAAGGGGCCAAGTCACTGTCCAAAGTTTAATTGACTTCGTGGCGGAATTAACACCCACTGAAGGTGAGAAGACTCAAGGAGAATGGGTCCTGTCTGTGGATGGGTCCTCTAATAACACTGGAAGTGGGGCGGGAATAACAATTGAAAGTCCAGATAAAATGATCATTGAACAGTCTCTCAAGTTCGAGTTCAAGGCGAGCAATAATCAATCTGAGTATGAGGCTCTGATTGCCGGCTTAAGGTTGGCCATTGAGTTGGGAGTCCAGAAGTTATTTATCAAAGGAGATTCGCAGTTAGTGGTTAAACAAGTGAAAGGCGAGTACCAGGTGAAGGATCCGCAACTGTCCAAATATTTGGAAGTGGTGCGCAGATTGATGATGGAGGTCAAAGAAATCAAAATAGAACATGTCCCGAGGGGACAAAATGAGAGGGCTGATGTGTTGGCGAAGTTGGCAAGCACAGGGAGATTGGGCAACTACCAAACAGTCATTCAAGAAACCCTGCCTCGCCCGAGCATTGATTTGGTAGAAATAAAGTTGAAAGCTGTAAAATCAGTCAGTGAGGGCGAGCTACCTTGGATGGAATCGATTAAGACCTTCTTAGAGAACCCACCAAAGGAGGATGATTTGAACACGAGAACAAAACGCAGGGAAGCCAGTTTCTACACACTGGTGGATGGTGAGTTGTATCGGCGGGGAATCATGTCTCCTATGCTCAAATGTGTCGATACCAAGGACGCCCTCGGAATAATGGCGGAAGTCCACAAAGGTGTGTGTTCTAGTCATATCGGCGGGCGATCCTTGGCAATAAAAGTGATAAGAGCAGGATTCTATTGGCCAACAATGAAGAAGGATTGTTTGGAGTATGTTAAGAAATGTGAAAAATGTCAAGTCTTTTCTGACTTACACAAGGCTCCACCAGAAGAATTAACAACTATGATGGCGCCTTGGCCGTTTGCCATGTGGGGGACTGATATCTTAGGACCATTCCCTGTAGCGAAGGCACAAATGAAGTACATCATCATGGCGGTTGATTACTTCACTAAGTGGATAGAAGCCGAGGCAGTGGCGACTATCACAGCCGCCAAGGTCAGGAACTTCCTGTGGCGAAGGATCGTTTGTAGATTTGGGGTCCCCATGGCATTAGTAATGGATAATGGAACCCAATTCACAAGTAGTGTTACCCGGGAATTCTGTGCAGAAATGGGAATCGAGATGCGATTTGCCTCTGTAGAACATCCACAAACCAATGGGCAGGCTGAGTCGGCTAACAAGGTTATCCTGAAAGGTTTAAAAAAGAAACTGGATGAAGCAAAAGGGCTTTGGGCGGAGGAACTACCAGGCGTTCTTTGGGCATACAACACCACGGAACAGTCAAGCACAAAGGAAACCCCGTATCGTTTAACTTATGGAACTGACGCCATGCTCCCAGTGGAAATAGAAAACCAAAGTTGGCGAGTGGCTCGGTTTAATGAGAATGACAACGGGGAAAATCTGATAGCAAATCTGATTATGTTGCCAGAAGAGCAACGGGAGGCACACATAAGAAACGAGGCGGGGAAAGTGAAGGTCGCAAGAAAATTCTCAACAAAAGTCGTGCCAAGAAAAATGAGGGTGGGAGATTTGGTGCTCCGAAAAAACACAATACCTGATAAGCACAACAAGCTTTCGCCCAATTGGGGTGGGCCTTACAGGATTATAGGCGATGTTGGGGGAGGAGCTTATAAGTTGGAACAACTAAGCGGTCAAAAGGTTCCACGAACATGGAACGCCTCTCATCTAAAGCAGTATTTTAGTTAAAAGAAACAACAAAGGTGAATGAAGCCGCACTCTTTTTTCCTTTCTTTGTAGAGGTTTTTAATGAGGCGGCATGTATAAAGAATGAAGGGACAATCATTCCCATGTAAGAGTATGAAAAATAAATGAAGATTATTTCAACAGAAGTTACTTTTTAATTTATATTACGAGTTTATGCAAAGTAAATCGTATCAAGGTATATAATACTGCGAATAAACCTTTCGGAATAAGAAAGTATCGCCATCCAATATTGCAAGCCTTGGCAATTCTAGTGGCCACTAGAAACCAAGCCTCGTCGAAAAATCGACTAAGGTATATAGACCTAAGCAACAACAATAATTGACAACAACTCAAGGTAACAACAAAATTTAAAACGGTCTTCATTAAAAGCAAGAAAAAGGGGCGACGCCCGTACATAATTTGGAATGAAAAAAGACAAAAGGGGCAAGGCCCCAAAGATAAAAGATGACTCAACAAAATAAAAACAAATTACAAATTCAAGCCAGATTCTCATTGTTGGCGTTGTTGCCCTGGCTTGTCCCAGCTTGAGGGTCTTCCTTCTCGTGATCCTCGTTCTTGTGCTGCTCATTCCCATCCTCGCCATCTTCTTCAGGCTCACTTTCATCATCGAATTGGGGAAGGAGGTCGAGGCTAATGTCATCATCACCAACTACTTGACCATCCTTGATCTCCTTCAGCCACCCAATACGGGAAAGATCAAAGCCCGGCTCAACCACACTAATTTGCTCTTTGGCCGCCAGAAAGCCTTGAGCAAACTGGAGAGAAGCACGCCCCAAGATGGAAGCACTTAGGCGTTCGTACTTCTTTTCCAGTTTTTGACACTTGGCCTGAACAGCAGTGTGTTTGTCGTTGATAGTTTCCTTTAGGGACTTGGTCTTCTGAAGGAGCAAGTCAGAAGCAGCCAAGTCATCAGCTAACTTAGCACACTTCTCCTCGACGACCTTCAGCTTCTTGTTGGCGGTTTCAGCATCGGCCTTCGCTCGCTCATATGCAGTCTTATAATCAGCCGCCTTCTTTTCATAACGGTTCTTGGCCGATATCAACTCCTTCACGCACTGAGCCATTCCCGCCACAGTACTGGCGGCAGAAAGCGCGTGATGGATCGCCACGGAAGCAATGTTGGGGGGGCCTTGACCGGAAATGTCCTTGTGAATCCGGTTGTCAAAAGTACGGGTCATGAATTCCAGCCCATTGAAGTGAGGATCCGACAAGTTCAGCAAGGGGGGAGGAGCCTCGCCACCAATGGCTGAGCTAGGGCCAGCTTGGTTAAATGGAGTTGGTGGGCGGTTGATTAGCGCGCTTGAATCTTGTTGAGGGGGCGGGACATTGTCATGTCCCTTCTTTTTCTCAGCCGGATGACTTTTTGGATCGAGAGTCTATTGGTGGAGAGGCTTACCACCAGCAGCACCTGAGGTTTTTTGACATTTAGGGTCCCTGACGTTGTCAGAACCCGAAGTACCTTCATTCTTCTTCTTTTGCTCAGTTTCGGCGGCCCTCTTCTTCGCCGCCGCAGCAGACTGGGCGAGGTATTCCTTCATCTTGATTGGGTTCGCGTCAACCTTGCTTTTTCCCATCGTAGCTGTATGGAAAACACCAATTAGACGAGATACATGAACAAAGAGAAAAACAAGTTACATGCAAAGATTATAAACTTACTAAAAAATTGATTTAAAGTGCCGAATTTCGACGCCTCAATCAAGTCGTGACCAGAAATTACTGGTAGTGTGCGGAGGTAATCGGCGACGCCTTGTTCAGATTCATCCAAGGCGTCGTATGAAACGGATATTTTTCGGCGAGGGTTCTTTGTCCAGTAAAAAGGGAAGAGAGGGTTATTGTCGGAATCTCGGAACAAGTTCTTTATTTCGGGCGACTCCATAACTTTAAAGTATTTTTTCTGCCATACTTTGTAATGGCTTTTAAGGGCGGTGAACCGACTCATGTTCTTACGGGCTAAGAGTGGAACCCATTTCACAGAAGTAGGTTTAGTGGTGACTGATTTATAGAAAAGGAAGAACAAAGGATAGGTTGGAGTGAAACTCAAGTGTTCACAAAGAATTTCAAAGCAGCGGAGAAAACCCCAGGCGTTGGGCTGGAGTTGGCAAGGCGCCACATTCAGAAAAGAAAGAACGTGACATATAAACGGCGAGAAAGGAAGTTTGATGTTCAAGTCTAAGAAGAAATAGCCATAAACAAAGAAGAAATCGGGCGATTCATCGGCTGGTTCTTTACGCAACAGAACACAGTCATCTTCGCCACATGGGAGGACATTCAACAGATGATCTTCATTATTCGAGGTGGCGGGATTTATCTTCGTGAACCCTTGAGCAGATATTCGAAGCGAATTAATGCTCCCAACGCTGCTCCAGATAGAACGCAACAGACATTTATCTTCAACTAAATGCGTGTTAGAGTGCCATTCAGGTGAAGACAAATCTCCATTAGAGGAGAGAATTGAGTCTACAGAGCCGGCGGGACCGGAATCATCATGGGTAGAAGGCGAGGAGTGAATTTCAATTATAGAGGGGGTGACAACTTCCTCCTCCGTGGAGGGTGAAGAAAGTTCTAGGGAAGAAAGGCTAGCGTTTGGTAAAGACATACGAGGCAGTTTCATAAAAAGAAGAAAGAAGATGAACAGAGTCAGAGAAAAAAGAAGTAAACGAAGAATCTCAGGAAAGAGAAAAACTAACCAGGGGAAGAACTGTGGATTTGAGAAAGGAGAACGTCGGCGATAGGGGAGCACCGCGCAATGACGACGGCCGGAGGAAGAAAAGGTTCACCGGAGTTCAAAGAAGAGAATGAAAGCTGCGGTGAAAAGGTTTTCAGAACAAAAGTTTTAAGAAAGTGAAAAAGGAAAAGTGAAAAGGGGTTTTTATAGAGAGAAAGGAGGAGAGAGAATGAGTGGGGGAAGATCGTGGGATTGTGGGATTTGAAATTCGAAAAGGTAGGAAGCGAAAAGACATTACTCCTCGAGACGCACAACTGAAAATTGCATTTATAACAAATGATGACGAAATCCCGGAAAACAAGGATACGTGCGTCAGTTGAAAAGACGTGATTGACGGTTATGATTAATGGCGACATATCTTTGAAACTGCAACAAAGGTGGCGAAGCGTGAAAATGGCGATGTAACAGCGAAAGTAAAAGGGCGATGTAACAACGAAAATAAAATGGCGATGTAACAAAGATGTGGCGAAAAATAGTAGTATCCTGACACGTCGCAAAGCAAACGATAAAAACGGGCGACAAAGTTGCATATTAAAGACATTTTGACTCAAGTTACTTGAACCTCATGTCTTGGGGGCATGTGGACTGGGCGGGGCATACACAATGCTCATGCCCGCCCAAGAGTGAAGACAACCACGGCTGTGGACTGGGCGGGGCATACACAATGCTCATGCCCGCCCAAGAGTGAAGACAACCACGGCGGGAATCATCGACACAGCTAATATCTTTGCCTTCCCTTAGGGGGACCCACGAGCCAGCTGGAAGATTCTCCTTGATTTGTCTTATATGTATAGGAATTTGGGCCCTGGTTGTCAGGCCCAAATATAGGAAAGGTCCATATCATGACCACCCCCTCTATAAAAGGGGAGGTCATCCACTTGTACAAAACCAACTTTTTCAGCATTAATGAGAATATTCCTTTTATGGTAGTTTTGCTATTTTAGTGCTCTGCTAGGATTTACTTTTTGTCTTTCTCTTACGTAAGCTTGCCCTAGTACAGAACAGGTTGCTTTGGTTTTTCTATCTTATATGTTAACACTAGTATCTATATATTAACAAGGTCTAACACAACTAATAGATAGCTAAGCTTTTTAAGCATCCAGTGTAGAGTTTGATCTCCATGTGGTACGTATTGAGAAGAATTTAATGGGAGAGACATACTCACTTGCACTTGGACACACAATTACTATATATCAATAACTATTTAAAGAAAATAATTGGAGAATTAATTATTAATTATAAAAAAAATAAAAAATGACTAATTCACATAGTGCAATGTTTATGTAATACGTTAACATTATACTTGAAATAAATTCAATTTTATTCTTGTAGGGTTATATGGATATATGTATTGGTTCCTCAAGGTATTTTTACAGCTAAGAATCATGAGATTACATTAAGTGGGTAGGTCTTTCCCAATAAATTGACATATAAAATAATTTTTCTTTTGATTTTTTTATGATTAACATAATATGCATAATATTTGATTTTGTGACACCTAATTTATTTAATTTAGTTTTCAATGTATTTAAATCATTTATTACCATATTGAATAATACGAATTTTTAAATAGGAAAATTACTATGTGATAATTAGAAAAATCACTAATTAATTAATAAAAAAGTATCAAAATATTAATATCAACAAATCATTCAGCGATGAAAAATCCTCAAGTTGTGATTAATAATTAAAAAAATATAATAGTTAATTTTAAATATAAGAAATTGAATTTTTTAACAATTAGAAATTACTGCAATGAATAATATAAAATATTATTAATATCTAATTTTTTATTTATAGGGCAAGTGAAATAATTTATTATTTTTAAGAAATTGCTAATTTTTATTAATAATTAAAATTGAATTAATATTAATCTTAATTTTAATTTTAATATATGAGAAATTAAAAAGTTTTATAATTAGTTATAAATATGGAAGATTATTAAATATTAATTAATATTCAAATCAATAATGTTACTTACACACCTTTTTTTGAGGTGGAAGAGGTGGAATGAGGAGAGAGATAAGAAGAAAAGAAAAAGTAAGAGAGAGAAAGTATGAGATGTGATAGATGATAAAAGAAGAGATATAAACAAAAATATGTGGAAATGAAGTGTTTAAAAAATGAGGTGTGTATATATCATTATTGTATTCTAATTAATGTAAAGGTAAACTTTTTCCTAAGTTGTGATTAATCATTAAAAGTTAAATATTATTAATCTTTAATTTTAAATCTAAATATAAGAAATTGACCAACAAGGTCTGACACGATTAGTACATAACTGAGCCTCTTAATTACTATATAGTCTAGTCTGATTCCTTGGCGGTGCGTCTGGAGAATGATTTTTTGGAAGAGGCGTACCCAGGGGCGGACCCACGTAGAGCTGAGGGGTTCAGTTGAACCCCCTGAAAAAAAAAATTCCTACTTACCCCCCTATAATGATTTTGTTTTGAACCCCCTGAAATTTTAAAATTGCACCCAGCCACCCAGACCCCACTACAGCACTCCTCACTCCTTTCTCTCTCTGTCACGCACTCATTCTCATTCTGCTCTGGTTCTCGCTTCCGTTTACCTCACTCACGAACGCACCACCAATCCACCACAGCACCACAGGCCGGCCGCACAACGCACCAACACGGCACTACCGGCCACCGCCACGGCACCACCGGCACTGACGCCGTCCATCTCTGCTGCTGTTGAAGGTTAGTTAGGTTTAGGTATTGGAAAACCCCAAAATTGAAAAACCCAAAATTGAAAACTCAAAAATTGAAGACCCCTTGATCTGTAGTTTATTGCCTTGATCTGCTATTGAAGTTTATTGCCGTGATCTGAAGTTCAAGTTCAAGTTCAAGTTTATTGCCTGGAATGTGAAGGGAAATGGTTTGATTTTTAATTTAGCAATTGCTGATGTATTAAGTAGTAAGTTCTTTCCTAACTTGCTGTGACTTATTAATTTGTAGCTTATTTTTCCTATGTTTGGTTTCATCTGTTTTATCTTATGTTCATGTCCTGTAGCAAGTTGGCCTAGTGTTATTATGTTTTTTCTATTCTGACCCCTATGGTCCTATGTGAGGGATGAAGGCATGAAGCTGAATTGAATCATATTTGATTCTCAGCATTTGGGTTTGTTTAGAAACTAGAAGTGATGCCACAATGAGGATGAGCAAAACATTCATGACAATTGTATATGGTATTAGGATGTTCTGATTCTAAATTAAGGAAATTTTGTTGAAGTGATTAAGAAAATGTAAGCTCAAGACACATAGCTCTTAACTGTTCCATTTATTGGATTTTCATTCACTGGATGCTGTCTTGCTACCTATATAATATTATGCTTTTTAGCACTTATTTATATTGATAAAGATCCTTTCATACCCTTAAAATATGGAAGGAGTGCAGGGTAGAGAGAAATAGAAAGTGAAAAGAAGAGGAGAAAAAGGAAAAAAGAGAGATGTATGATGTTATAATAAAAGGGAAAATAATGTGGAAAAGTGATTCTTAGAAAAAATAAGAGTGGGACTGGGAAAATAAAAAATTATTTAAATTCATCACCTACTTTGAGGTAAAGCTAAAGGTCATTTTCAGTTTGAAAAGAGCGTGGTTTGTTCAATACATCAGGAAAGCAACATATGATAATGTGTATTGACAAGCTTATCTTAATGTATGTATGTGAACTGTGAACTGTGAAGTCATGGAAGATTAAATAAATTTGATCCCTTTTTGGTTGCACTGGTTTGTGGTGACTTGCAGTTTTCAGCACTGGTTCTGTGAATGCTGCATAGGATCTGCTGCTTGTGCATTGTATCTGTGTGAATGGTTAGTTTTATCTCACAAAATGTGTCAATTCAATCACCTTGTTGATTCCTGTTTTTGTTTGTTATGCTTCATAAGTGCATTGTTAATCCTCTGCGGTTCCTTTTCTGCTCCTTTCTTTTATGATTTTATCCTCTAAATTTCTTACTTAATTGACAGATGCGTGTTGCACCTGCAGCCATTATAGACCCAAAATGGTACTAATAAAACTGCTTCATTGAAATTGAAATTGAAACCCGACCTTAGTTTCTATCAGATTTATTGTAAAAGAAAAGTAGATCAATTCCCTCGGTTAATTTGTAGTTTATTACATTTAACCCCCCTCATTTTGTAATGTCCAAGTACAAAGGACAGTGTAATTTTAGACATGCTGCTTCTATTATTATGCAGCCCATCCTCCTAAGTATGTTTTTATGTTGAATTATGTGTAGGTATCCAATTGTAACTAGGCCATGTTAAATCAACTTTCATTCATTGATTGTAAATACTACTCTTGTAATATGTTTAATATGTATAAACATATTACAGTTGGTTTTAATTATATTTTTATCGATGTGCTCATTTGAAAAATTTGAATCCCCTGACCCTGGGGTCCTGGATCCGCCACTGGGCGTACCCACTTAACATGATCTCATCAGAGTCTCAAGGGATAAGCCTCACAGATGCCAGCTGTGAGGATACCTTGGGAAAAAATGAATTATTTTTTTACAATTAGTAATTAATATAATGAATAATATAAAAGGTTATCAATAACTAATTAATATTTTCTTAATTTTAGTCCATTTTAATTTACCTTATTATTATCATTGTTATTTTTCTCTCTATCAATATATGCTTTTTGTTATCCAAAAAAATTATTGTTATTTTTAATTTCTTTTCTCAAGATGTGATTAATAATCAAAATTTTAACAATAATAATTTTTAAATATAAAAAACTAAAAAATTTACAATTAGTAATTAATATAATGAATAATATAAAATTTAATTGATAAATAATTTATATTTTTATTAATGTATAGGTCAAGTGAATTTTACTTATCTATATTGAGATTGATTGATGACTATGCTAATATAAAAAAAACAATTTATTAAAATTAAATTTTGGAATGATAATAATATTTAATTATATATATATATTATAAATTGTTTTTTTAAAATTATTAATTAATAAAATGTATATTATAAAAGTATATCGACAAATAATGAATATTGTTATTAATGGTCAATTTTTTTTTCAAGTTGTTTCAATTAAAATTTTAAATATATAAATATTTAATTTTTTTATACATATTATAAAATTAAATTTAATAATATAATGGTCATTACTAGGTATTAAATACTTAATTAATGTAAAAATTATTTCACCAGTTTTAGTTACATCATTAAGTATATTTAATATTTTTATAATAATGTGCACGTAAATTGGAATTAATATTGTACATATTATTTAAAAAAATTAAAATATTACTTTTAAATGACAAATTCTGGTTAATTATGCAATTTACATATATGAAAAATATTAATGAATTTCCCTCGTTCAATTTGATAATAGTTAAAATACAAATATTTTATTTATATAAAGTAAATTTTTTATAATTAATAAATAATATTTTCTATAAATCCATATCATATATATGTAAATATTTTCTACAAGTTAATAATATTTAAAATTAATTATAGATTTATATGATAATTGATAATAATATAATGGCCATTAAGGGTCCGTTTGGTAGCCAGGACAAGATAGGATATGACAGGATAATAATCATATGCTGTTGTTATCTGTTGTTTGTTGCACCAACAGGATAGGATAGCGCTATCCTGTCTCCTATCCTATCCTGTCCATCATGTGTAAAAGTTATTATGAGGGGGGGAGCTATGATAGAACAAGATAGGATACCAATTATATTTTTTTTCAGTATCCTAACTCCAAATTAAATTATTTTAATATTATATAATTTATAATAATATTCATAAATAAATATAAAAATATTAATTTAAATAAAATAAAAATAAATAAAATTATTATTCATAAATAGTAAAATAGACTACAAATATTGATGTATTAATAGTAATAGACTAATTTAATATTTTTCAACTCCTATTATTTAAAAATTAATAATAATTTAAATATAAAGTATTTTTGAAATAATAATATTTTTAATTTAGTTAATTTTTATTATTTA
The DNA here is from genome assembly GCF_012489685.1 of Lotus japonicus. Lineage (NCBI taxonomy): Eukaryota > Viridiplantae > Streptophyta > Magnoliopsida > Fabales > Fabaceae > Lotus > Lotus japonicus. Next base: position 89,561,156 of record NC_080043.1, on the reverse strand, counting down.
TCACGTGTCACAACTAAGTGAAAACCAATTGGTTAATAGCATAATTTTATTTAAAATACAAGCTATGTGCAAAAAAATAAAGTAGGCTAATTAGTCAAATTTAAATTAATTTTAGTTATTTTAAAATATAGACTCATTCATGAAAATGTAAAAAAAATAAATTTAATAGAATGATCAATTTTTAAATGTATTTTTATTCAAATATAACATTTTTTTATCATATTCTGTCCTTATCATGTGCACCTCAAACACAGGATAGGATAAGAGTCTATCCTGCTCTTATCCTATCCTGTTACTATCATGCTCACATATCATATCCTATCATATCATATCATAACCACCAAACGGGCCCTAATAATTATTAAGCATTGATATTAATGTAAAACTCAGGCAAATGGTTGAGGGAATGGTCTATATATAACAAAATTCCCTATACAATGACCGACAAATGGTTCATCAAAGTGAAATGGATCTATTTATAAAATGTTTTCTTTTACTATGCATGTTCTTGTTGACATCTGCCAAAACACATGTGACGGTCGTAAATTCTTTGGAGGGGAATTTGGACCTAACCATTCACATCAAGTCTGCAGATGATGATCTTGGAAGGCACATTCTGCATCCTGGTGACTCATTTGATTGGAGTTTTGGACCTGGTATTTTTGTCACTACACAATTCTATGGTACATTTCAGTGGCAAAATGTCACTAAATGGTACGATATATACATAGAAACAAGGGATATTGGAAGGTGTGATAATTGTGTTTGGTTTATAAAGCAAAAAGGACCCTGTTTCAAGACATGGGGCGGTCTATTATCATGTTATCCATGGAATAAATAAGTTGTCTATCAATAAGTTGTCTATCATGGGTTTAATTAAATAAAGGGTGATGAATAAAAATTAACAACTTCTAGTATATATCTCATTTGTTTTCATGTTAGACTAATTTGTCAATTTTATTTTATTTCATTTAGGCTAAAAAGCATATTTTGCCAGATTTTAACCTAGGACCTTGTACTAGCAAAACACACACTTTACGAGTTGAGCTATACACAAGTGATAATGTCATGAACTAAGATTTATTTATATCATGTTTATTCACCAAAATACAATAAACACGAACCCAGATAATTATCACAATTTCATTCCCTTCATCTTCATCCAAACACCACATCCATGGACTGAAATTTTCATCCTGGCCCACATACAACATTTTTCTTCCAAAAACCCACACTTATGGCTAGTTTCTTCTATCTAGCACCATCACTCCCTCATCCCCTCTCATTCTGCAAATCCAAAATCACGCCACCGCTCCCACACTCCAATCTGCTAGTACGAGCCATCACAGAAGAAGAGAGCTCCAAGAAGGGTCTGGTTAACCTTCCAAAAATCAATGGGTGTCCTCGTGGGTGGAAATCACACATCCTCCAGCTTTTGCACTCGCTAAAGTCCTCTCTTTTCTCCCTCTCCGACTATTAATTTCAACAACAAACAATCCTCTACTCAATCATGCTCGCCTCTGCCATCACCATGGTTGCTCTGCTCCGCGCCCCATTGGTCTTCAAATGCGTTTCAGGGGCTCCATCTTCCTCTTCGCCCTCTTGTTCCTCCTCCACCTCTAGCTTGAGTTTATCTTCTGGTATTTTTCCCCTTACTTTTCAATTTGATTAATTTTTTGCTGTATTAATGAATTTGATTGCGGCTTTGTCTGTGATTGAATTCAACACTAGTTTTCATAATTCACACTGTTATGTGTCGTCGTCGTAAGTAATTTTGCTATAATTAGTTGTAAATACTATATCTCTTATATTTCATAATTTGTTGTGAGATTTGTGTTTGTACCCAATTTGATGTATTTCTATAAACGATTATGTTCATGAACTCATGCTTTACTCCATAGCAGAGACCCAAGCTTAATCTACCAAACATTTATTCAAATTTGGAGTTGTACAAGTATGCTCAGTTAATAATTTGGTTTTTTTTTTTGGACAATGGATCATGATTCCATAAAAGCGCAGCAAAGTCTGCTAGAGGATACAATAGTAGCTGGGCCCAATCATACAAATAGGAATACAAACCTAAGAACAAAAGCAGCAAATCTAAGGGGCCCGAAGCTAACACCACTGAAAGTGGGAAACTAAAGATCAGTTCATTCCCTAACTCTGTCTAAGGCCAGAACCCGTTCCTTGGTAGAAAGCATGTCTTGCGTGAGAGTGAGCTTGTTGGTTGTTTTGTCTTGGGGTCCAAAAGAAACCACATGTTCTGAAAGTTGATCTAAGTCTTTGTATATCTCTCAGGAGGGGGTCCACAATCCATTCTCGTTTCCTCTCTCTAATCAGGGATACCAACTTAAGGTTATCCGAGAAGACATAGATTTTGGGGAACTCCAAGTTCATAGCAAGTAGCAAGGCTTCACGCATGGCAATAGCTTCAGCCACAAACGGGTTAGGAGCAAGAATTGGTCTGGAGTGGGAGAGAATAGTTGCACCTTTTTCATCCTTGCATATAACTGCAATGGAGCCTCTGTTATTGACCAGGAAAAAGGTAGCGTCGGTGTTAAGCTTCAGAGTTCCTGGGGGAGGGAGGGTCTAAGGAGCTGAGTAAATGCGCTTAGTGGACAGGGTTGCAGCTCTACTCTGTACTGTGGGATCATCTATCGGGACCAACCTTGCCTTGATCTTCACGGCAGTGGCTAAAGGCTGGGTAGCCCTTCCTTGGAAATGACAATCGTTTCTTTCTTTCCAAATTCCCCAAAGGTAATGGGCCATTATAGCAAGATTCTCATGGTGAGTTTCATTCTGGTTGGAGAGAAGAGAGTCCATAAAAAGAATCTAGTCCTTCAAGGGCATTGCCGCTGCCTGTGAGGAGTCAAATTGAAGTTGAGAATGGTGCCAGACCTCACCTGTCCATTCGCAACCAAGGAGGGCATGAGGGATGTCTTCAGTCGCACTGTTGCAATGAGGGCACGTTGCATCAGGAGTGATATGGCGACGAAAGATAGTTGCTTTGACCGGGAGGGCACCATTGCAAGCCTTCCACAAAAACATCTTGATTTTCTGTGGGACATAAAGGCTCCAGATAAGCTTCCAAATCGGCTCTTCCTCATTGGGGTGGCTAGGATTAGATGTAGATGGTTCTAATGAGTTGATGGAAACCGCCACTTGGTAGCCTGTCTTCACCGTATAGTTACCATCCTTAGAATAGGGCCAACAGAGGAGGTCTTCCTCAGGTTCAAAACCAAGGGGGATTTGTAAGGCTTTAAGCGCAGCTTCCCTTGGGAGGGTAGAGAGCAGCTTCTGGGTGTCCCATTGTTGCTGTTGTGGTTGGAAGAGGGCACTAACAAGCAAATCTGGTTGAGCATTTTCAGGGATTTGTAGAGGAGAAGTCGAGATCCATTTATCGTTCCATACCTCTACTGTATTGCCATCTCCAATTAACCACAAGCCAGCTTTTCTTAGAAAATCTTTACCTTGCACTAGGCTTTGCCAACCCCAGGAAGTACCTCTCCCCTTAGTAGCCTTCATTAGATCAGTCCTCGGGAAGTAGAGTCCCTTGAGGACCTTGACCCATAGAGATTCAGGGTTATTATAAGCTCTCCATGCTTGCTTGGCTAGCAAGGCTAGGTTCATCAAAGAGAAGTCCTTGAACCCGAGCCCACCTCTACTCTTAGCTTTGGATATAGAGCTCCAATCCTTCCAATGAATACCTCTCTCCCGACCGGTGTTCCTCCACCAAAATCTAGCTATACTTGAGCAAAGTGATTTGCAAAAGCCTTTAGGAAAGCGAACGATGGACATGGCATAGGAGGAGATTGCTTGGATAACCGCTTTGATTAACACTTCTTTCCCCGCTTGGTTGAGAAGTTTTTCCTTCCACCCATCAATCTTTTCTAGGACTCTAAGTTTAAGCCAATTGAGTGTGTTGCTCTTTGACCTTCCCCACTCAGCCGGAAGACCAAGGTATTTGCCCGGAGCCTCCCATTCATTCATCTTTAAGATGGCTGGGATTTCTCTTCTTGTTGTTGAGGATGTGGACTTGCTGAAGACAATGCCGGATTTCTCCACACTTAACTTTTGACCCGAGGCAGTGGTGTAGTCATTGAGGATGGTGATGAGGTGGTAGGCCTCCTCCTTGGTAGCTTGGGCAAAGAATAGTGAGTCATTAGCAAAGAAGAGATGGGTAATGGGGGGGCAGCTAAGGGCCATTCTAATGCCCTTGAGATTGCCTTCCTCTTGGGCTTTGGTGAGCATATAAGACATTGCCTCTGAAGCAAGGACAAGTAAGTAAGGTGAGAGGGGATCCCCTTGCCTCAAACCTCTTTGTGGAAAGATTCTTTTACTCGTTTCACCATTGACCTTGAATTTGTAAGAGGCTCCTCGCACACAAGTCATAATTATATCCACCCATGTTGGGCTACAGCCAAAAGTTTCTAGGCAAGGTTGGATGAAGTCCCACTCTAAACGGTCATAGGCCTTGTTCATGTCTAGTTTGAGGGCCATGTATTCCTCTTGTCCTCTTATAGATTTTTTCAGAAAGTGGAAGACTTCTTGGGCTACAAGGATGTTGTCTTGGATTTGTCGTCCACCAATGAAGGCACTTTGAGCTTGAGTAACCATATCATTCATGTAGGGCTTGAGCTTGGTGACCATGACCTTGTATAGGAAGTTACAACAACTTATCGGCCGGAGCTGGCCAATTTTCTCAGGTTTATCCACTTTTGGAACAAGTGCCACAAGTGTTTCATTAATGAAGCTTGGTAGGGTGCCCTCCTGGAAGAAGCTCTTGACTGCTGTACAAACATCATCTTTTATGGTAGACCAATGTTGCTTGTAAAATAGGCCGTTAAGACCATCAGGTCCTGGAGCCTTGAGCTCACCAAGGCTGTCTATAGCCAGCTTTACTTCAGCCTCCGTAACAGGTTCCTCAATGCTCTCATTGCACGACTGGAGAACTTTCCTAGGGATAGCTGAGGTTCCTTTTAAAATCTCCCTCTGGCCCGAGGACCTGAAAAGGTTAGAATAAAAATCCTCAATGGCAACAAGAATTTCAGTAGTACCTTCCTTCCATGTGCCTGACTCATCCATGATTTTGGTAATGTGATTCCGTCCTCGCTTTTGAATAGTCGTGGCATGGAAAAACTTTGAGTTTCTATCTCCCCATTTGAGCCACTTAAGGCGGGAGCGTTGTCCCCAATATTTTTCTTCTTGCCGCCATAGTTCAGCAATGCTAGCCTTGGTTTTCTTTATGTCTTCATTGACCTGGACAGTGGGAGTCTTGTTTAGGAGGGTCTCAAGTTTTCTTTTGAGACTAGAAATCTCCCTATCAGCTCTCTTAAACGTAGCCCTGCTCCACTTTTGTAGGTTTTTGCTACTTCTCTTGATCCCTTGCTCGATAGATCCCCAACCAACATCAAAGTTACTCTCTGGTCTCCAGTTATCTTTGACAATATTAGGACATTCAGAGTGGTCTCCCCAGAAAGCTTCATACTTGAAGGGGACGGGACAGTGGTTTTTAGGTTTAGGGATAACTATAATCGGGATGTGATCAAAGGAGACTGGGGGACGAGCCTGGAATTGGGCATGAGGGAACATCCTCCTCCATTCCTAGTTGGTTGTTACCCTGTCGATTTTCTCCCTAATAGTGACATTATCTCTAGTACCCCCTTGCCACGTGAATTTGCAACCGGAGAGCTCAATGTCCATGAGGCCAGTGTCATGGAGGAAGTCCCTCATAAGAAGCATGCAGTTGGGGTGGGCAGGACGCAACCCTTGTTTCTCATAAGGGTGTAGGACTTCATTGAAGTCTCCTAGGCAACACCATGGTCTGTTAGAGTTTGTTTGCAGGCACCTGAGAACATCCCATTGGTCTTTTCTAACGGTGAAGTCAGGGTTCCCATAAAAGAACGTATTGCTCCAAGATTGGCCATCCTCCTTTGAATACAGGAGGGTATGGATATAATTCTGGGAGTGGCACATGATATCAACTTCCATGTCTTTCTTCCACAATAATGCAAGACCGCCAGAGAGGCCACGTGGAGGGACACAGAACATGAAGTCCATCTTCAGAGAGTGTTTGAGGTTTTCAATCCTTTGCATTTGAACTTTCGTTTCCATGAGGAAGATGAGGGAGGGAGAGAAATATTTACAGAGATGCTTCAGTTCTCTGATTGTCGAGGGAGAAGTAGCTCCTCGACAATTCCAGCTTAAGAATGTCATGGCTGCATTGGGGGCATGGCATGGCCCGCCTCCTCAGCCTTGGTTTTGGGGTTTCCTTCATAGTCACCTTCTTCAGAGAGTGTTCTGGGGACTTTGTGGTCATCTGGATCCTTACACGCACCATCAACTTGCAGGGTCGGGGTAGACTCTCTATTCCTCTTTAGGGTTAGCCTTTCAAGGGCCACACCTGTTGGGCTTGGAGAATAACTGGCTTGGCTCTCTCGCTGGTTTTCCACGCTCTCTTCTTCATCATCAGTAGGGAACTCAACAAAGTAGCTTGAGGGTTGCATGGGCTTCTGTTGGGTGGGACGTGGCTCCCAGACTCCAGCAGGGGTCCCTGACAGTGGGGAGATGTGGGACCTTGGGACATCTTTAGTGTAGTGATGACCCGAGATTTAAGGCTATTTTCCTAGTTTATTTGCATACATTTTAATATATTTTTTAGGATATTTCAGTCATTATAGGACACTTTAGGCTTATTTCATGCATTTTAATATTTTTATTTAGTTTTAGTATTTTTCTATGTTTTATATTATTTTCTAGATATTATTAGGATTTATTTACTTTAATTTAGGATGAGATAAGTTTATTTTAAGGTGTTATCTTATTTTTATCTCTTATATATTTTAATTTGCTTTATTTTAGGAGATGATTTGAAGAAAAATAGAAAAAATCCAAGAAATAAGGAGAAATTCGTACCTGGCATCTTTCCCAACGGACGAAACCGCTGCAATAGCACCAGATTTCACCTGTTGTTTAATGTAGCGAAAATTAAACCGCTGCGATAGGTCCTGCACGGAAGAAACACTATAAATTCCGTTTTGACCTATTTTTTTAGGATCTTTTTCATCTTTCTTTTCTCCAAAACCTAATAAACACCTTTGGGAGACTTTGAGGCAATTTCTTGGTGGAGAGGAAGGCTAGGCCCTTGAGGGCCGGTGTCAGGGCCATGGAGGAGGTGACAGCTTCTCCGGACGTCCATGACTCTGTTCTATTTTGGGTTTTGTTTTTCTCTTCACCTATTTTTATATTTTGACTCTATTTTAGTATTTTGGATGATGTAGTTTGATTTTACTCTTATTCAATACATCTTTATGCAATTATAAGTATGTGTTTCCATTATTTGGCGTTTCTCTCTATGCTTAGTGCTTCTATTGGTCGATTGATAATTTTAAGGGTTTATATTTGGAATGGGCGGGACATAAAGGATACTTATGCCCGCCCGAATCGAGTAATCAGATGAACGAAAGACACCTTGGCGGGATTCACGGAACAACATTGAATCCCGCCCTTCCTTTAGCCAGGCCCACACGCCAGCTGGATGATTTCTTTAGATTTGTCTTATATGTATAGAGACTTGGGCCCCGGTTGTCAGGCCCAAGTACAGTGAAAGTCCACATCATGATCACTCCCTCTATAAAAGGAGAGGTCAACATCTTGTAAAAAGTACCTTTTGAACATTTAATGAGAATATTCCTTTTATGATATTTTTAGTACTCTGCTAGGGTTTACTTTCTGTCAGTCTTTTACGTCAGATCTCCCTAGTACAGAACAATATTAATTCGTAAATAAATTGAGAAATTGATATGAATTAATGTAGCTTAGTTCATAAAAAGAGGAAAAACACCTATGTCTTAGGTTTAATAATTCTCTTTGTGCGTTCATGTATCTTTTACCAATTTGATGCTTTTTAGGATTTACATGACAATTGAGAAGTTGGTGTAAATTTAGTTTATGAGAGGAACCACCCTTGCATCAGTCATCTTAAGAAAGACATGTCTTAGGTAGAGTTAAGGTTTTCTAGGTGACAATAGGAGACATTAACTCTTAGGTATGAATATCATGAGTTGGGAAAGAGATATATACCGAGTGACAAGTCGGGATACTCACCTCTCTAGTATAGGATCATCTAGTAGGAACTATTATGATTTCTTGAGTGACAGTCAGGGATTCTATCCACTAGGACATGAACTTCTTAGGTTAGGAACAGAGCTTGGGAATGTCTTATCGAGTATGTATGTGCTATAATGCTCCTTTATGATCACTAGGAATTAAGGAATTAAGGCTAGGTTCTTAATTGGTAGATTCACTTAGCTAAGAAATTAGTAGGTGAATAGCTCTTATCGGCATCTTAAATGTTAACTTCATCTTATAAGAGTATATTGGTTGAGAATAAGTTGTAAATCAATGAACTCATTTTCCAAATACATTTTCTTCTTTGTTTGCCTCCGTGAAACTTCTTTTATCGCTTTAATTATAGTTTTTCCTAAATTTAAATAAAACACATATTATGTTTAAACTGTTCAAACAATGTTTAGCTAGTGGAGACGACAAAACTCGATACTATACTACGATTGAGTCTTGAAAGGAATTTGATAGTAGCTAGTGGAGGAAAACCTCTTCATTAAATATCCTTTCATCAAAATACCCCTATACTCAACGGCAGCTTGTCCTCAAGCGTAAACTTAAGGTTGCTTGTCCTCAAGCTCAAGAAAATAGTTCAAGGTAAGATGCAAGTATACATGTTTTCACAAAAGATACATGGGATGAGTTCCTCAAAATAGTTCATGCAGAGAATTAAGCTTTAAAAACTGAGTAACCTTTAGTAAGTGCGAACAAGAATTATTGAAAATACCAAGATATGAGGTTTCACATTTCATTCCTATTTCTCCAACCCCATATTGAGAATCCACTAATGATGGCCAACAATTTTATTTTATTCTGAGCACACACATGTTATTTTCTTTTGAATTTAGCCCTTCACAGTTATTACCAACTCAGGGCGAAATTCTTTTCTTTTATTTAACAAGGTCAGGATATGATTGGGGGTATGCTTAGTGGTGCAAATACTTCCCATTCCCTTACTCACATCCTTTCCCTATTTTTTCTTCTTCATTTTTAGCGCTTTAGCTTTACTTTCACATGTGTGCCCCATTTTAATCTAACAACCAAAAAGAGTGTAGACTCAATATAAAGATTAAAATGAAAACTACATATTTTATGCATTATCCCCACTAACCTGGAATCTTAATAACCTTACTGAACTTTCCCAAAACTCACTCAAGTCTCTATCACCTCACTCTCCACATGTTCCACAAGTTTCACTCACACTCATGCATCAAACACTTTTTATTATAACAACTAGCATCAAACCCAGAACAGATATTAAAAACAACAACAAGCATTATTCAAGCATAAAAGTGTGAATACCAAGAATCCAAGGCATGTGCATACTAGTGTGTGCAATCTAAATAACTAAATGCTAAATGCATGATCATGAAATTAAATGAGAGATGAGTGGTTCAATAAAACTCTCTGTACTCAGATTCGGTGCAAACTTGAAAGCACCAGGACATGGTCAGTTGGGCCCTCTAACTCAGATTGATCCCTGTAAAATCACTTAGTCATTGCAAAAACGAGCACACAAATTAAAACACCACAACAGAACTCAAATAATTTAATGAGACACTATGACTCAAAATCCTATGCATCAAATCATCAATTCATGACTAATGAACTTAATTCTCATTAAATCCACTAGCTAATTCATTCTAAGTCAGGTTCATAGAATTCCAAACCTCATATCATGTTATAGTTGATCAGGCCACAACAAGCATTCAGCACAAGAACAAATCAATTGAATTGACATGTAAGAGCATAACAAAAAAAAAATGCCTACTATAATAATGCTCTAAACAACACCCAGCTAGCTTAACTAATACAAGCGGAAGCACAATCCTCGGCAACGGCGCCATTTTGATGAAAGGATATTTAATGAAGAGGTTTTCCTCCACTAGCTACTATCAAATCCCTTTCAAGACTCAATCGTAGTATAGTATCGGGTTTTGTCGTCTCCACAGGGATTGTGTTGCTACGTATTAATTTCACTAGCTAAACATTGTTTGAACAGTTTAAACATAATATGTGTTTTATTTAAATTTAGGAAAAACTATAATTAAAGCGATAAAAGAAGTTTCACGGAGGCAAACAAAGAAGAAAATGTATTTGGAAAATGAGTTCATTGATTTACAACTTATTCTCAACCAATATACTCTTATAAGATGAAGTTAACATTTAAGATGCCGATAAGAGCTATTCACCTACTAATTTCTTAGCTAAGTGAATCTACCAATTAAGAACCTAGCCTTAATTCCTTAATTCCTAGTGATCATAAAGGAGCATTATAGCACATACATACTCGATAAGACATTCCCAAGCTCTGTTCCTAACCTAAGAAGTTCATGTCCTAGTGGATAGAATCCCTGACTGTCACTCAAGAAATCATAATAGTTCCTACTAGATGATCCTATACTAGAGAGGTGAGTATCCCGACTTGTCACTCGGTATAGATCTCTTTCCCAACTCATGATATTCATACCTAAGAGTTAATGTCTCCTATTGTCACCTAGAAAACCTTAACTCTACCTAAGACATGTCTTTCTTAAGATGACTGATGCAAGGGTGGTTCCTCTCATAAACTAAATTTACACCAACTTCTCAATTGTCATGTAAATCCTAAAAAGCATCAAATTGGTAAAAGATACATGAACGCGCAAAGAGAATTATTAAACCTAAGACATAGGTGTTTTTCCTCTTTTTATGAACTAAGCTACATTAATTCATATCAATTTCTCAATTTATTTACGAATTAATATTGTTCTGTACTAGGGAGATCTGACGTAAAAGACTGACAGAAAGTAAACCCTAGCAGAGTACTAAAAATATCATAAAAGGAATATTCTCATTAAATGTTCAAAAGGTACTTTTTACAAGATGTTGACCTCTCCTTTTATAGAGGGAGTGATCATGATGTGGACTTTCACTGTACTTGGGCCTGACAACCGGGGCCCAAGTCTCTATACATATAAGACAAATCTAAAGGAATCTTCCAGCTGGCGTGTGGGCCTGGCTAAAGTAAGGGCGGGATTCAATGTTGTTCCGTGAATCCCGCCAAGGTGTCTTTCGTTCATCTGATTACTCGATTCGGGCGGGCATAAGTATCCTTTATGTCCCGCCCATTCCAAATATAAACCCTTAAAATTATCAATCGACCAATAGAAGCACTAAGCATAGAGAGAAACGCCAAATAATGGAAACACATACTTATAATTGCATAAAGATGTATTGAATAAGAGTAAAATCAAACTACATCATCCAAAATACTAAAATAGAGTCAAAACATAAAAATAGGTGAAGAGAAAAACAAAAACCAAAATAGAACGGAGTCATGGACGTCCGGAGAAGCTGTCACCTCCTCCATGGCCCTGACACCGGCCCTCAAGGGCCTAGCCTTCCTCTCCACCAAGAAATTGCCTCAAAGTCTCCCAAAGGTGTTTATTAGGTTTTGGAGAAAAGAAAGATGAAAAAGATCCTAAAAAAAATAGGTCAAAACGGAATTTATAGGGTTTTAATCGTTCTCTTCCGTGCAGGACCTATCGCAGCGGTTTAATTTTCGCTACATTAAACAACAGGTGAAATTTGGTGCTATTGCAGCGGTTTCGTCCGTTGGGAAAGATGCCAGGTACGAATTTCTCCTTATTTCTTGGATTTTTTCTATTTTTCTTCAAATCATCTCCTAAAATAAAGCAAATAAAAATATATAAGAGATAAAAATAAGATAACACCTTAAAATAAACTTATCTCATCCTAAATTAAAGTAAATAAATCCTAATAATATCTAGAAAATAATATAAAACATAGAAAAATACTAAAACTAAATAAAAATATTAAAATGCATGAAATAAGCCTAAAGTGTCCTATAATGACTGAAATATCCTAAAAAAATATATTAAAATGTATGCAAATAAACTAGGAAAATAGTCTTAAATCTCGGGTCATCACTACACTAAAGATGTCCCAAGGTCCCACATCTCCCCACTGTCAGGGACCCCTGCTGGAGTCTGGGAGCCACGTCCCACCCAACAGAAGCCCATGCAACCCTCAAGCTACTTTGTTGAGTTCCCTACTGATGATGGCAAGCCTGGAGCCAGGGGCCAAGGCTTGGGAGCACCGTCTAAGCTCTTCCTGAGAGAGGTTAGAGGAAAAGTGGCTTGACCCATCCTTGGTAGGGCTAGGGTAGTCCTGGAGGAGGACTGGCCTCCCAAGTCCAATGTCTTCTTTCAACAGCCCAAGGTCATCCACATTGCTTGGGCCTAGACCCGGTTGGGTAGAGGTTAATAATTTGGTTTATGCCAATGTTCTTTGTGGTGTTTGTTTTAGCTACCCTCTGACCTCTGTAACTAGCTAATGGGCCTTAACTCCTAAAATTGGCCTCTATATTACCTACCATCCTTTGGGTCATTCGGCCCATATACTATTAATGGGCCTCAGCTCCTACCTACGGAAACGTGGGAAAAAAGAAAGAGATACATCATTCAGATTCGAATAAAAACAATTACATATTCACCAGTCGCATTCCTGTGGTAAACGATGCAGAGTTTAAGATTGAAACCGCAGCTATCGTTTCCAGTCACATTCCTGTGCTCAACCACCGTGGAGCACATCGTCCTCTTCAAGGTCAAAGACGACACCGAACCCTCCAAGGTCACCGCCATGGTCAATGGCCTCAGCTCCCTCATCTCCCTCGACCATGTCCTCCACCTCACGGTGGGCCCTATCCTTCGCAACCGATCCTCCTCCTTGACCTTCACCCACATGCTCCACAGTCGCTATAACTCCAAGGAAGATCTCGACGCCTACTCCGCGCACCCCAGCCATCTCGGCGTCGTCAGGGGAAACGTGCTTCCAATCATCGACGACCTCATGGTCGTCGATTGGGTCGCCGACGACCTCCGCGGCGATCTCGTCACGCCGCAGGGATCGGCGATGCGACTTACCTTGTTGAAATTGAAGGAGAATGCGGCGAGCGATGAGGTTCTAGGGGTTATCAGAGGAATTCCAGAGAGCTTCAAGCAGATTAGTCAGCTCAGTTGCGGTGAGAATTTCTCCCCGGCGAGAGCCAAGGGCTTCTCGATTGCTTCCCTGGCGGTTTTTCCTGGATAGGGAGAGTTGGATGAGGTGGATTCGAACGGTGAGCTGGTGAGTTATCATAAGGATAAGGCTAGGGATCAGCTTGAGAGCGTGGTTGTGGTTGATTATGTGGTGCCGCCACCGCCTGCTCAGTCTGCTAGCCTTTGATAAGGTTATTGCTTCTCTCACCACTGTAACTGTTCAATCAATGTTTTTGCTTTATCATCTGCATGTATTAAGCCTTCAATGCTTAATATTTAGCACTATTCTATGATTAATATCCACCTGTTTTTTTTCCCTTTTTTATTGGATGTATTATACTTTAGCAAAATCCACCATTTTAGTATATATTGTTATCAAATTTACTTTTTTGTGATTTTTTATTTTATAATAATATGGTAAGATAATAAAATGTAATTAAATATTTATATAAAATGTATCTATATTATCTGCATAATTATTAAATTGTTTTGTAAATTGATATTGATAGATGATATTCAAAGGCTATAATTTTAGTCAATAGCATATAATACTATCTATATATATGTAAAAGGTTTTTGTAATTCATAATATTTTTCTAAGATTAAAATACATTCACTCTCTGAAGTTAAAATATAACACTTCATTTCATTCTTATCTAAAATATACCTCATCTTAACTCATTTAAATTTTGCAACGGAATATCAAAATCTATCATAATAAAAACCTTGGATGATGAGTAACATGAATAAAATTAGTGACATATTTTATGAAGAGATGATTTTCAATATAAAATTTATCATTGATTTAAATCTCTATATTTTGGCGATGAATTTTTTTTTTATTAGGTCAAGTTAGGTTTGTGCAACTTTGCACAAGTATTTTTTTAGTTCTTTAAAAAATATTTGTGCAATTAAAATTACAAAACTTAAAAAAAGATAATACTACACAAATTTAATGATAAAGTAACTCGTGCAGTGCACGAGAATTCAACTAGTATAATACTAAAAGTAAACTACATATTTAATATTAAATAGTGTTTTTTTACGCAAATGTTAGTAGTTAATTATTGGTAAATTAGTTTCTTCATTAAAGTTTGAACCCTGACCTTTGACTCTTTAATAAATACTCTTCATTTCCCTTAGCTCACCATGTGAGCTACTTATCCCCCTATTATTACTTAGTGTAATACACGAATGTAAGTTGATCCATACCATACATAAATATTTGAGTCACTTGATAAAATCTGAAGCACATGCCACATGTAAGATAGATTACATATAATTACGTTCCATGATTATTAACACAACATTATATAATCTCAGAAGCATAGTTTACTCAAGGAACATTACAAGTTTCTAAAGACAAGAGCTATAAACAAATTCAGATTTCAGAGTTGGAATCAATCACTTGAAGGCATATTTGACGAGAGCAGGGAAATGGATATTCATGAAGTAGTCTTCCCAATCAATCATTTTTGGGTCAAAGTAAAACAAATCCATTTCTACCCCACCTTGTTTTGCCGCTATCAGCAACTTTTCTGTGTTCATATTATCAAACCTGTGATCAAAAGAAGCTTAATTGTCTCAGCAAATTAATATCAAATGTGTTAAGTAATTGGCACCTTACTTTTGCTGCTAGTTAACTTACACGCCATTGAAGAAACAGTAAGGCTTGAAGACTTCAACCAACTGCATTACGATCTTGATCTTCCTGTTTATGTCACGACATTTGTGCTCAAAATATTGGCAAAATGCTGCATTAACCAGCTCTAGCCCCTGTTAAAATGCAAACTACACAGGTAAGCACTGTGATCCATGTTAGCTTTTCCATTAATTATTGGGTGATAAGTTAATGCAGAGCCCCATTTCTTCAATTTTAAAAGTTGAGGCCGGACTTAATTGGAGCAATTGAAACTATAGATGTTAGAATATAATATAAAACCATTGATGTGGTCTTTACCCAACAGCTTAAGCTTTTGGGATAAGTGGTTATTTGACATGGTATCAGAGCATCTATGGCCGAGAGGTCTAGAGTTCGATCCTTGCTTCCCTCACTTTCTAATTAAAAAGTAGAATTTAATTAAGCACATGGTAGGTGAGTCTGTGCATTTATCCACGCTTCAAGCCCAAAAAGGCTCTTGCGTGAGGGAGCGTGTTAGAATATAATATAAAATCATTGATGTGGCATTTACCCAACAGTTTAAGCTTTTGGGATAAGTGGTTATTTGACAATAGAGACCAAAATAACGGATTTTGTAAAAGTTTAATAGCTACAAGTACTATTTAGCCTTATTATTATTGTTAAAAGTAAATTTGACAGTGGGTGTAATATGACATGAATAGATGAATCTGAAGTAGAAATCAAGGACTAGAAACAACCTTTGCTGGAAGCACGTAACGAATGAACATGTATCTGTGAAAGCTATCCATGTTGTGCAATATTGTAAGTTTGCCAATCTTGACACGCTTTCCATCTGTGTTTATGTATGGTTTTGCAGTAAAATATCTGTAGATGTAGTCTTCAAACTTGAGGTATGTGACTGGATTTGAAACAGAGGAACCCACATGATATATGATATCACAAGGATGATTTGCATGAGCCACCATGGCTACTAGTATTGCATTCACCACCATGTCAGCTGGTATCTGCATTGGTTTCAGCATAGTTATATCCACTTTGAGCAAAGAATGAATTGGAGAGTCTATAATTTGTAGAGAAAAGTTGGGGGACTGAAATCTCTAGTCACCAAACTGTACATGTCTCATTCTCTGTCATGTCAATGAAATGTTGACACGTCAATTAAAAATCACGACGTAAGTTTGTAATTGCCTCACTTATGTCCTTTTTAATTGATGCGGCCAGATTTTTCAGCGGGACAAGAAATTAAGACATCAATTTGGGACAGAAGATTAAATGTTTAGTATAGGGACACTCACCACGTCACAAACTACATCAAGGTCCCCAAGGAAGCATTTTAACTTTCCTTTACCATAAGCAACAAAATAATTGTCAATGGTTCTGCAGCAAGGGGCAATGGGGCATCATAAGAAAAACTTGGTTATTTATATGCTTACTCTGCCATGGTATTGGAAAGCAAATTAAAGGGACATAAAACTATGATTCAAATTTCAAAATGCAACAATACCAAGTGTAACTGTGATGCAATGTAATTAATGCATGCACATGAACATAATGAATGATATAAAATTTGGTGATTTACCTTACACCTTCAATCCAACCTGGGAAAGGTTCTCTGTAAGTGCTGAGAACGATTGTAGGCCGCACAATAACAACAGACATGTTTTCCTTCACAGTTCCAACAAGCATTTCTCCCATTGCCTTAGTGAAAACATACGTGTTTGGCCATCCAAATTGAGTTGCTCTGATAATTTGTCAAGATACAACCAAATACATTTATGTTTTGATGTTTGTTAGTATATTATATGAATTTGCCTTTGTAAAATTTAACATGGCTTACCTTTCCATACCTAAGTCCCTCATGGCCATTTTAATTTCCTTTTCGGAGGCTCCCTCTTCTTGAAGCATGTTCAGCTTCTCCTCCACCACTTTCTTTTCCACATCAATGTCTAGTCCTGATATTCCATTTAGAGACACACCCAATTGGTATGGATCCTCTAGTATGAGTCCTTTCCCCTCACCACATACATATGCTGAAAACATATTGATTCATATCAGCCAAGCTTGGGAAGAATCTGATTAAATAAAGACTTCTACGAAGTCTAAGATAATCTAAGGCTATGTTTCGATACCCGTTGAGTCGTTGACACAACTACAAATAGACATTAGCACTTATTTCGAGACAAAAAGTGAACATCTCACATTATTTCAAACACACTAACTAATTTGAATACCGACCTGTTGATACATGCACAAGAACCTCCAAGTCAATACAAGTTTTGGCGAAGCTTAAGACATGCTTTACTCCAAATGTATTTATACCCAACGCAACATCATATCTGCATATAATAATAATAAGTGACGAGTAAAAAATATACACAACTTATTTATTCTAACTATCATGAAATTGAGAGACAAACAATAATTTTCTTATGAAACACGTAGATATAAATCTGGTTCTGAATACATGATACCTTTCACGGAAGTTAGTTGTGGCAGCAAAATTAATTATAACATTAGTTTGATTGCGAATCTCTTCCCGTAGAACAGAGTCCTTCAAATTCAAGTCCTCTTGAGAGATGTCACCAGGGACCAAAGTCAACTTTTGAGAGACAAATGTATTGAAGTTTGCACCCAGGTTTTCCTTCAACAATCTAAACAAGTCCTTCTCTATAATCTACACATGAAAATAACGTAGCAGTAACAAACAGATTGCTTGCTTTCACCCAGCCGGAGCAACCATCGAGAGCCGTGCTGCTCCGTCGACGTACACCGCAAAGGGCGCTCCTCCACCGCGCCTCACAGACTCAATGGGCCGAGCCCAGTAAGAGGTTTAGGTTAATTTTCTGTTTTAAATCATATTATCCATCTGTATTGCTAACTGGGCCTTGTGGCCCAACATAGTATGGCCTTTTTTTATTTAGGTTTAATTTGTGGGTTAAAGAAAATTAATAAAAAACAAGTTTTCGGTTAATGTGGGTACACTAGATTTCGCTGAGAGACAACCTAAGCAAGGAAGTTCGCACATGCATTCTCTTCTCGAAACGTATGAGCCAAACGCACCTCTCAAGAACGAGCCGACAAGACTTTAATGTTGCCAATCAAAGAGGCATGCGTAGTGCTGAGGGGATAGAGCTTTCTTAATCAATGTCACTGTAGCGGAAGAATCAGAATAACAGAAGGCCTTTCTAAAGCCTTTAACCCAAAGCGAGAGACATGTCATGCTAGAGTTTACTACAAAGTAAGTCCAAATCTTTTTAAACTAAAAAAAATGTTTTGGGTTAATTAATGTGAGTGTACACCCTTTCTAAAAAATAATAAGTTTGTTTCTATGTGCAAGGAATGTTAGAGCGCCTAGTCTAACTAGAAAACACTAAGGCCCCATTTGCAAAAACAGCTTAATTAAGCGTTTATGACATAAGTGTTTATTCATAAGCATAAGCTCTTTTTCATAAGCTATTTATAATAGCTTATGAAAATAAGCCAAAATTATGGCACCATAAGTTGTTTGCATAAACTCTCACAAACACTAGCATAAGCGTTTATGCTATCAGATAAGCTCAAATAAGCTCTTCCAAATTGGGATATTTATCTTCTATAAAGTTGTCATCGTTGCACCTTTAAAAAATACAAACACTAATTATGAACAATAACTCCTATAAAGTTGTCATCATTACACCTGCTAAAATATTTTATTTAGATAAATATTAAATTATTTACTACTTAAAATATAATGTTATTTTACTATCCTATTAGTGTAATAAAAAATTAAAATATGAAAGCAAGTTAAAAAATATTATTTATTTTTTCTGATATACAATTTGAAATAAATTAAAATATTTGAAGTGATAGTTATTTGATATTGATGTGTAAATAAAGTAATGTTAGATAAAAAATAATAATCACATATATATATATAAAAATATAAATATGTATATTGTGTCGTTTTACAAATTCAAGCTGTTCACGTTTCGCCAAATATTTCTTTGCAATTAGTTAAGTTTTAAGCTTTCAGTCTTCAACTTTCAACTAACTTATAAGCTCTCATCTAGCTTAACAACTAGGCGTGTCATGTATAACCTAAGTAGCTAGAAAAAAATATAATAATATAATTGGAAATAAAATAAGCAAGGAAGTTACACTCATCTATTTCACGAAAATTGTTGTTTAAGGTTGTGGTATAAAATTACAATTATTGGTTGTACAATGTTACTAAAATATCATTATTTTATATTACTAGTACAATGTTAGGAAACTTAATAATTGTAATGACCAAATTTTGGGACCAACTTTATTAAGTTTCCATAATAATAAAGAGGGTTAATATTCAAATTAGTCTCTATGTTCGAGTTTGATTTTATTCCTCATGAGGAAAAATGACGTTAAGATGCGGTCATTTTTGCAATTACTGGCGGTTTTTGACCGTCACTGGACGTCATTTTTCATCATAGAGACTGAAATCAAATTTGCTTACAAACACATGGACTAATTTGACCATTAACCCTAATAAAGATTGAGATCAATGATTTTGTAATTCTATCAATTTATGTTAATTTGTTATCATTATTTCTAAAATTTGAAATATTTATGACATAAAATGATATTTTGAAATATTTGTTATCAAGTAAAAATATGCATAAAATTATACATAACATCATTAGGTTTTTAATTATAGTGTAAGAAAAAAGTAAACTCAAACCTCACAAAGGTGCTACAAAGAAGAGTTGCTACTTTTTTCGTTTTCAAAATAAATAATGGTATAAATGTCATAATGCTAATAGAATACAACTATTTTGCAGAGCTTTAATTAACAACTTTGACACATTCACATCCAATTTATCTTCCATCTCAATTTGAGCTATATTTTCTTTGGGAAATGCTAATTGTTACAGTCCTTTTACGTTACGAAAGTTAATTATGAGTTGATAGGTGGCAATCATACATCACTTTATAGTAAAGAAGGGCACATGATTTATGTTAAAAGGTTACGGTTCAATTAAAAAATTTCAACATTTATGAGTTTCGTTTTCGTACCACCTAGCAATGCTCTTTTATTTTTCTTTATTCTTTTCTCATTACATGATTTTTCATATCTCTCACTTCTGTTTCTTTGTCTCTCTTCGTGAAAGCAGGGTCGGCCCAATATTAAACGATGCCTAAAACAAACTTTAAAAGTGAGGTCTTTTTACCTAAAGAAATATTTACTTATTAAATTTTTTGGGGCCTTTTTTACTTAATAAAAAAAATTTTTGAGGCCTTTTTTTACTGGGTAAAATAAAAATAAAATTGGAGACCTAAAACCCTTACTTGGGTGACTTGGCCCTTGGGCCGACCCTGCGTGAAAGTTACACTAAATTTAACTAAACAGGGTGTGATAAGCAAGCATCATTAGTTAAAAAGTACTTTCTCCATTCCAGAAAGTTTGTTGTTTTGCATCATTTTTCAATATCCCAAAATGTTTGTTGTTTTAGAAAACCAATGCATTTTTTGCTAATTTATTCCACCTCTATCCCCCATTTAATACATTTTCTCTCACTTATCACCTTTAATATTAACCAACCACAACTCTTCTCTATTAATTACATTCTTCTCTATCTAAGTACTCCCTCTGATCTATCTATTTATAAGCATGAAAAAGAAGAAAAATCTTGGTCCTTTTTATAAGAACCAAATGAAAGTTTGAGCTATATTAATTTTTTTTTTCAATGATGCCCTTATCAATTCTAACTTGTAAAATGTGTCTCTTTAATTATTTTCTCTTTTTCCCACTATACAACACTAATAACAAAGTGTAATTTTGGAAGTTTATTTTGATTCAAGACTTATTTAATGCATTTTATCTAGTTTAACTACATTTCTTAAACTATGTGAATTTTTTTTTTGCTGCTTATAAATAGGACTGGAGGAGTATAATTTAATAGTTGCACATCATACTAGTAAAATTAAATAAGGACAATATAGTCAAATTATACTATCAATAATTGTTTTCTTACTCTTTGTGCCACAACCTTAAACTACAAATTTTCTGGAACGAAGGGAATAATTGTGTTTGACACTTGATTATTCCCAACACTCGTGGGAGTTGTTTGTTGGATAATGGCATTTAACTATCATTTGTTCTCTCCATTTCATTTTCATTTCTCTTGTGGTGCAACACCCAAATGATGATTCTTTTGATTACTCCTACCTCTTTTCTTGTCACTTATATGTTTAGGCATTAATTTTCTGTGAGAGCTTCAAGATGTTACTCCCTCCGTTTTAAAATGTATGTTTTAAAATTTGAACTATATTTCAAAATATAAGTTGTTTTGCAAACTAATGCATTTTTACTCTCTTTCTTCCTCATATGACATATATCCTCATTTAATATTATATCTGTTAATTATCACCTCCAATTTTCACCTATCACAACTCTCACTATTCACTTAACCAATAATAATATTTCTCTCTCCTTAATATAACAAAATTTTAAATAGGGGTATTTCAATCAAAATATTTATCAATTAATGAGTTCTTAAACAATGTGCACAATCTAAAATAACCTATATTTTGAAAAGGAGGGAGTATATATTAAGTGGGGAATAAAACTCTTGGTAAAACTGCCTCTTAGAATTTGTACTGGAGTTCGATGAAATTAATTTTACTTTAAAATTGTGGTTATTGCCGCGGAGTGGCTTCTCAGATATTGAGCTTGTTTGATTACCGCCTTTGGAAAGCAGTTTTTAATTTTTTTAAAACTGAACATTTGAAAACTTGCTTGTTTTTAAAAACTGCTTTTGAAAATAGTTCTCAATTTTAGTTTTTAAAAACTAAAATACCATAACATATAAAATATATTTTTTATTTCAATTTAGTTTTCATATTACAATTTTTTAATGTTGAAAAACATCTCATTCAAACAGTCTTATTTTTTTTAAATAACGTTTTAAAAAACAGTGTAATCAAACATATATATACCCTCGTTTTCTAACATTGTTCTCAAGTTAATATTATTCTAATAAATTTATTTCTTTTGCTTTTCTCTTAAAAAATGACATCACAAATTGGAGAGAGTGATGATATAGCCTCTCCCAAACAGAATGAGCATGGAAAGGTGAAAGAAAGATGTAATGACATACCTCATTATGCAGTCTTGTAGTGGCAGATTTGGCATCTGTGGCTCTCAAAAGAAGATAAAGTTTCTTCACATTTGGTTGAACTCTAAGTATCTTCTCCACAAAGACTGCAATATCCGGTACAAAGTATATAAAAAAAACAACATCACTATATATATCCACACACAATAATTGTGAGCTCTGATAGAGAAACAGAATGAGAGAAGCACCTTTGGCAAGGAAGCCAGTGGCCCCAATGACCAAAATATTCTTGTCCTGAAGGAAGTGAGTTATGCTTCCCAATTCCATTGAAAGAAAATTGAAGTATGAGGATGGTCTTTGTAGTTGAAACACGAAAGACTATTTGATGCAGGCGAGAAATGATGTCCCAAATGACAATGCTATATATAGGAACAATAATGAAGAGCGGTGTTAGTTATTACCAAGAAAATCAAGTAAGAAACACAAAAATTAATAATTAATTATTGCGCCAATTAAAATTGGTAACTGGAGAAATCATGGAGGAATACCAGAATATAAGTTTCTAACCACACATAACAATTAGTTTATTAGTGTTGAACCCGTGTCACAACTGGTATATAAAAGACACAAATTTGTAATAAAAAGATAAATTGAACACACATGTTCGTCCTAAAAATTATCAAATATAATTTTAGTCAAATTCTAGTAAAAAAATTTGTTCGTCGTTCTGGGAATAAAGTTGTGGACTTCCTGACTAGGCATGCCTCTTCTTTTTCCGGGTCTGTCTGGATTGACGAGGTGTTAACCCGGAGATATAATGGTATTTTTGTAGGTCTTTTATTTTATTTTTATTTTATTTTTCTGAGTTTTAATTAGTTTTTATGGTATTTTTTATATGATTTTTGTATTTTTAATTAATTTAGGATTTTATGAGTTTTTATTTTGATTTGCTAGATTTTAGTAGTTTTTATCTTATTATTAATTAGTACTTTTTAAATTATAGATTTAGTTAGAATTTAGGTTGTTTATTTTTGGATTATTATCTTTTTAGTATTTTATTTTAATTTATCTTGTTATTTTATTTAGGATTTTCAGAATAAAAAGAAAAGAGAAAGTCAGAAAAAGGGAGTTGATCTGGTGCTGCTGGTCCACGGAGCTTCCATGCCTTGTGGCGCGGTCCTGTAAGAGGTTCACCATAAGATGGTGGTGCGAGAAGCGCTGGATTCCACCATGCCATGTGGCGTGGTCTTGGAAGAGGTTCACCGTAAGATGGTGGTGCGAGAAGGGCTGGATTCCACCCGTTTAAAGCTTGGCCAATCGTTAGCTAACACATGGCAATGGTTGTTGAAAGAACATATATTGAACGTTACTTTTATTTTGAAGGAGCTTTTGGTGATTGGAATTGAGCACAAACTTCCTAGGTTATGAGAGTTTTTTCAAGGTTACTCATGGAGACTTTAGGTGCTATTTTTTCTTTCTCTTGAATTCTCGATTATGACCATGCTTGGCTAAACTTCTTTTAGTACTTGGGTTGTAAATCCGTTTTGAACTATGTTTTGATTTGAATCGTTATTTATATGAATTATCTTTTCCAATCTTCGTAATTGAATCAATTTATATTGTTTATTCTTGAGTGCACGCAAGGAACTTGCTAATTTCTATGAGAACGGAAGTTGATTAGGAATTAGGGAAATAAGAATTTGATTCGATTAGGCGTTCCCTACTGCTTGATTCAAGAGTATAATCTAGTTGCGTTGACTAGTTTAATTATGACTTAATCTTCTATTCTCTGGTGTAGGTGCTCGTAAGACAGACTTAGTATTTGAATTGGAAGTCTAGGGCGTGTGAGTTATCAACATCCTAGAATAAAAGCTAGATCGCCGAAGGGAGGTTTATTGAGTTCATATAAATATTGTTAAAACTGAAACATAGGACAAATAGGTAAAACATACCCGAATGCTATTTTTCCCAACTGAATTCTCAAATCTATTTAATTTTCTGTGT
The DNA here is from genome assembly GCF_012489685.1 of Lotus japonicus. Classification (NCBI taxonomy): domain Eukaryota; kingdom Viridiplantae; phylum Streptophyta; class Magnoliopsida; order Fabales; family Fabaceae; genus Lotus; species Lotus japonicus. The sequence goes on along the minus strand of NC_080043.1, from coordinate 89,537,271 downwards.
TACTTATTGCGTACAACATCACTACTTCTAAAATCAGAAATTGGTTTTTACTTTTATAAATCTAAATAAGAGAAATAATAGAAATTATTATTGAATCACAATCAGTGGTGAATATAGGACCCCGGAGTCAGGGGATTCAAATTTTTCAAATGAACATATCAGTTAAAATATAATTAAAAACATCTTTAATATGTTTATACATAAAAATTATACAAGTCAGAGTTGTGCAAATAGGTCGATCTTTGGTGCAAACAGGTGTAAAACTTAATCTGCTTGTATAATTTAAAATTTTCAGGGTGTTCAAAAAAAAAATTACATAGAAAATTAAGTGCAATATTTTTTGTTCAGGGGGTTCAGGTTCAGATGAACCCCCTAAATTACACATCGGTCCGCCCCTGATCACAATTCTCGAGGGATCGATAATTTATTACTACGGGCAACTTTGTACACTTGCAAAGAGGCAATCAGGAGGTACCGCCAGTGTTGATTTCGATTGTGTCTGTAAATGTATTGGCGTCTATGTCAGCTTCCATTTAATCAATATATTTGATTTCTTTAAAAGAAAAAGTAAAAACATTCCTATAAACAACATTTATTGTTGAACATGCATTTCTTTCATGATCAATTGCAAGAATCTTCAACCTTTATTTGTGTGTAACTCTTGAAAGTGACACATACAAAATCAATGAAATACTCTAAAGTAAAAAATTACGTAATTGGTTAAAAAAATTATGAGCAAGCAAATAATATTAGTATTGATTTCAAACTATTAGGTTTTGAATATATATATATATATATATAACTTATCACGAACATTCCCAAACAATTTCTACTATCGTTTGATATCTGTGTTTGTCTCATAAAAGAAATCAAATTTGATTTTACCTTAATTTATAAATGGCGTTGAATGATGTTAGGAAACTTAATACTTGTAATATATTAGACTTTGGGATTAAATTTAGGGTTAACGGTCATATTAGTCCCTGTGTTTGTAAAAGTGTTTGATTTTGGCCCCTTAGCAAAAAAATGACGATTAGTGGCGGTTTTTTTTACAGTTACTGACAGTTTATAATACAATTACTGGCGGTTTTTTGACTGAGGGACCAAAATCAAACGTTTTTACAAACACGGGGACTAATATGACCCTAACCCTTAAATTTATTAAGTTTCTATAATAATAAAAAATGAGATCAATAATTTGTAATTGTATCAACTTGTTATCATCATCTTAGGACATCATCATTTTCAAAATTAATTTGATATATTTATATAATAAAATAATATTTCAAAATATTTATTATTAAGTAAAAAATACGCATAAATCATATATAGCATCATCAAGTTACTAATTATAGTATGATAAATGAGTAAAATAAAATTAGGGAGAGACCGAGATAGTGCCACCTAGAGAAGTTGCAACTTTTTAGTTTTGAAAAAAGATTAGTTATAAGATACCTACCATCTGTTCCACCAAACATTCTCTTTAATGTTATGAAGGAAAGTTGCAAGAAATGCCACAACAAGATTTTGGGACTTTAGCCTTCAAATAAAAGTAGGATATTTTCACCAGTAAAATCCTTGTTACATAACCTTTATGTTCCAAAATTAAACTTAAAATAGTTAAACTTCTAAAATAACACATTTTCAACCCACTTTTTCTTCTTCACGACATGCAGTCTCTCTTTCTCATTTGCGACACGCACAATCTCTCTTTCTTGTTCGCTTTCTCTCTGGAGGGTTCTCGATCTCTCTCATTCTTTTGGATCTGTTCGCGTTCTCTTTCTCGTACGCATTCTCGATCTCTCTCGTTCTTCTTAACCTGGTTTGCACTCTCTCATTCTTCTCGATATGGTTCACATTCTCGATCTGGTTCAAGGTGAGTTCTCGATCTTATTTGCAATTCTCCCTCATTCTTCTTGATTTGGTTTGCTTTCTCTCAATTTCACTTCGATTTTGATTTTTGTTCGATTTTGATTTTTGTTAATTAGGTTATCTTTTGGTTTTCATCTCTTTTTCCTTTTTTTTAATTATTGCAATGATTCAGGTTTCATGTTATATTATTTTTTCTTTCAAAAAAGCTGAATTGGATTGATATAAATAACCTTGAGACCAGATCTCTCAATATTCATGTTATATTATTACAATCAATGTCATTTGATGGACTAAATTGAAATATTAAGAGAAAAACTAAACTATGAAATTCCTCTATCAATATGATTTTAAAACATAAAAAATTAGATACAAAATAGAAAATAAAAAAAAATAATTATACTTGTAACCACATTCAAATTTGATTTCATGTTTGATAATAATTCTAACAAAAATAAGTATTGTCAATATATTCAACTTTTACAGTATTAATTTATTAGCTTATACTCTGTCCGTGTACCTTTTTATAAGATCTAGTTGTACATTTCTCATGTTCCTAAATATAGGGGTGGGAAAAGTAGCTCACTTGGTTGATCTAAGGGTAGAAATATGTGTTGGAGATAGAGGTCTAGGGTTCGAACCCTGAGGAGGAACATTTGTAATTACTAACCACCAATCACTAACATTCGCCTATAAAAAAAGTTCATAACTATAAGACATTTTACAATAATCCAACAAAAAATATTGTACTCTTCCATATATACCCTTATATTAATTGAGTGTTTTCAATTCTAAAATTTTAATTATCACCTACTATTAATCACTACTCATTCAACTAATTATGATTTTTGGTATATGAGTGGTGAGTAAATCCATTTATTGGTGGAAATCAATAAGTATAGTAAAATATAATTAATGCAATGATTACTAGTGAGAGAAAATGACAAATGATAAATACGGAAGAATGTATATTTTAAAAAAAAAAGTCAATGCACTAATTAGACCCATTTTAGTATTTAGTGATTCTTAATAATAAGCCCAATTTTTTTGTATTACTAGAGGAGTATATTGTATGAGAAGTATGTACTCGCTTGACTTCTCTTTTTTAACATATTAGGTTGCGTTGATTGATGTTGGACTCCAAAATAGTGGTATGCAAACCAAAGGCATTGGCAATGTATGCGCCCTTAAGCATTGAAACTGGCCATACAGATTGGGGCAATGGTACTGGATTGAGGAGCGACAATGGTACAATTTCTAGCACTACTCATGTGTGAATTAAGTGAGGGGGATGTTCAGGTTGTAGTTAAGGTGTTCGATAATTAAAATGCCAGAGCCGCATGCCACAAGTTTTCTGTGCTTTCTTGTTGCTCTTGTTTTGTTTTATGTTGTATCATAACTTATTCTGTTATCTAATTGAGTACATCTATCTTCCACTCAATTCTTCAATAAACTAACAATGAAATATTATGAGTCTTTTTTATGAGAAGTTCAAATATTTGCTATATATATAAATAAATTGGTACCACACCAATGCATAATCTCAGATAGCATAATGTTCAATTCAATGGGGATTCTAGCTTCTAAGACAAAAGCTACAAACAATATCAGATTCCCGAGCATGTGTATCACTTGACAACATATTTGACGATGCCAGGAATGTGGATATTCATGAAGTAGTCCTCCCAATCAATCATTTTTGGATCAAAGTAGAACACATCCATCTCTGCTTCCCCTTGTTTTGCTGCTATTTGCAACTTTTCTGTATTCATGTTATCAAATCTGTGTACAAATCAAACAAGCTCATTGATGTAAGTGAATTGATATATAAGATATGTTAAATACTACAAAGTAAAGTAAGTGGTGGTTAACTTACACGCCATTGAAGAACAAGTAAGGCTTGTAAAGGTCAACCAACCGCATCACAATGTGGATCTTCCTGTGAATGTCAAGATACATTCCCTGAAAATATTGGCAGAAAGCTGTGTTGACTAGCTCTAGCCCCTGTTAAAAATGCAAACCAAGTTAGCATCTTTTTTGCTTAAAATTTAAGTGTATGTTTGGTTTACTGTTAGGAACCCTGAAACTCAGTAAAGTCACATTTGGATATAGAGATATTTGGGAGTCATCATGCGGAATTAATTTCACATCCAAACTCAAATTTGTGTTGAACATAATCAATTGTGGTATTTAACAATTGGATTTTACATTATTCCCCGCAAAAATCACTTAGCATAAATGTATCAAAACGTTAATCACTTCAGTTTCAACTCTGTGTGCGCTTGGATCAACGTTAGCACATAATACTAAAATTGCATATGGTTAATGTGTGTTAAAATGATGTGATTATGTTTAACGCAGAAACAACTATTTGTTGTGGCGAATGGATCCGACTCCACATGTGAAATCAATTTTACAGGTACATCCAAACATCAGCTGAGTCTGTGACAACGTTGATCCAAACATGTAGTAACTAAAGTTGACCATGTGTTAAGCATTGCATGAATCAAAGAATCCAAAGCAGAATCTACGGATTAGAATTGACCTTTAGTGGAAGCAAGTAGCGGATGAACATATATCTCCGAAAGCTAGGCATGTTGTCCAATATTGTGACTCTGCTAACCTTGACAAGCTTTCCTTCCTTGTCCTTACACGGTTTTGCAGAAAAATATCTGAAGTTGTAGTCTTCAAGATTAAGGTATCTCACTGGATTTGCAACAGAGGAACCAACATGGTATATCATATCACAGGGGCGCTGATCTGCATTACCCACCATAGCCACTAGTATTGCATTCACCACCATGTCAGCTGGTATCTGTTAAATTTCAAACTCAGCATAAATTAATACATCCATTTTAAGTAAATAATGTATTGCAATGTATAGAGTATTTTTGATTTAGAACATTACACCATTAATTAATAGTCTATATATGCGCTTGCTCTTTCTTAATGTATTGTAATGTACTAAGTAACATGGTGTTTTCTAAATGGAACTGATCCTCTTCTAAACATGGTGTTCAATCACTTGATACAATAGCTGGTTAATCTTTTACAAAATCTTGTTTTTTTTCCATGGGTGGGTGGAATGATATTCATCTTCGGAAGTCTTAGAATTTGAATATATATCTTCTAATAGCATGTTTGAAAATTCTTCTATATTTGATATTAAATCCGAAATTAATTCTGGTAAGTAGCTTCTGTATGTAACTTCAGCTTACCAGAACTTATTCTAGGGAAAGAGAAGCTAATTCTAACGTGTTATGAGTTGTTTTCTCCTTCTTTCACATATTAGTGCATGATTTCCCTCAGTTTTCATTTCCTCTGTTGTTTTTAGCATTTTTTTTTTCAGGTCCATTGGTGTAAATGTGGGCACAAACATCCCTAGCTAGTACTTAGTCAATAAAAGTTTGGCCTATAAAGAAAAGATTAGAAACTTCATCTAGTGACTTACCACATCAAAAACCGCCTTAATGTCCGCAAGGAAGCATGTCAATTTTCCTTTACCATAAGCAACAATTAAACTGTCTATGGTTCTGCAAAAAATGTCCCAAGGTATGAGAAATCTCGGCAATTAATGTGGTTACATTACAATGCACATGAACATACTGAGTAACATAAAATTTAGGGATTTACCTTACACCTTCAACCCAGCCAGGGAATGGTTCTCTGTAAGTGCTAGTAACAATTGTAGGGCGTAGAATAACAACAGGCATGTTTTCCTTTAAAGTTCCTACAAGCATTTCTCCCATCGCCTTTGTGAAGACATAAGTGTTTGGCCATCCATATACACTTGCTCTATAATAATTTATTGAAATAAATTAAGTTACAATTAGAAATATAGTCATTCATGTATCATTTAATCAACCGCATAAATATTTGTAATAATTAGTTCTTAACATGTATTAAAGCTCTATAATGAAGTAGTTTAGAATTCGAAAAACTTGAATATTTTCGACACGTAATCACATTGTATTGGACAAATATAATTTATGATATAGTACAAGGAAGCTTAGGTAGATGCTTACCTTTTCATACCTAAGTCCTTCATGGCCATTTTAATTTCATCTTCTGAGGCTCCCTCTTCTTTAAGCATCTTCAATTTCTCATCCACCACTTTCTTTTCCACATCAATGTCTAGTCCTGGCACTCCATTTAATGACACACCCAATTGGCATGGATCCTCTAATATCAGCCCTCCTCTCTCGCCACAAACATATGCTGAAGCCATGTGAATTATATTGATTAATCATGGTGAAGTTAAGTTTTTTTTGAACACATGGTGAAGTTATTTAATCTCACTCATAATTGTGAAGAGGACTCTGATTAAATTAAAGATTTTGACAGGACCAGAGATGGCCAGTATATATCGTCATTTATTTAAATGCTTCATTAATTGATTTGATTTGACAAAAAGTGAAGGATTGCATAAGAACTTTTGTATATCGAAAAGATTAGACTGCAATAAAAATTAGACCCCATGTGACCCAAGTTTTTTAAATTTTGTTGGTTATTGTAAATTTGTACATTCCTAATGAGGTTTTTTTCTTTGATCTTTTGGGAGGTGGTAACCATTAGTATTTTGGTGGTGCTCGTTGGTTATTGTAAATTTGTACATTCCTTCCTCTTCCATCTCTACTTGTAGTATTGGGTTGAAGTACCACTTGTACTTCTTTTTAATATATATGATTCATTGCTTATAAAAAAACTTTATGTATTTTAATTTTTAACTTTATGTATTTCAAAAGTAGCCCTGCCATAAACATATGCGGTATATTATTTTTAAAAGTATTTTTTTAATATAAGTCATTTTATATGAATAAAATATATTTTTTGTCAAACTTATCCTTATATTTTTTTTGAAATAACTTATCCTTATATTTAGTATGAAAGATATAGTGTGATTTTATTTATTTATTTTAATTTGAAAAAAATTTGTACATTCCTTCCTCTTCCATCTCTACTTGTATTGGGTTGAAGTACCACTTGTACTTCTTTTCAATATATATGATCTATTGCTTATAAAAAAAACTTTATGTATTTTAATTTTTAACTTTATGTATTTCAAAAGTAGCCCTGCCATAAACATATGCGGTATAATTATTTTTAAAAGTATTTTTTTAATATAAGTCATTTTATATGAATAAAATATATTTTTTTTCAAACTTATCCTTATATTTTTTTTGAAATAACTTATCCTTATATTTAGTATGAAAGATATAGTGTGATTTTATTTATTTTTTTTAATTTGAAAAATGAAATTCATGAAAAATCTAAAAAAGTTAATAAATTTATTGGTACTGACCCCTTCTTTTACTTTCAAAAGAAAAACCCTTCTTTTAATTCCAAAAAATAGGGAAATGTGATTTATAATTAGTGAGGGATGGAGAATTGAGTAGTTAATCAATCTTTGGCATCTCTTTATATTAAAGGTTGAAGGACCCATTTTACTCTCTTTTAATGTAAATCTTATACTTATAAAAAAAAAACTCTAGCAATGATATATTAAATTAATGTGTCAAACTCACAAAGTGAGTCCAACACATACAGTAACTGTGAAAACTGAAAAGGACTGATTAAATTAAAGAGTTTATGTATCATCCTTCTCTTAATTGCTTCATTAATTGTTTTGATTTGACATAAAGTGAAGGATTCAACGAGACAAAAAGTAGATAGGAGTGGTTCAGTTTAAATTTTAAAATACTGACCTGTTGATACATGAACAAGCACCTTAAGGTTAATACAATTTTTGGCGAAGCTTAAGATATGCTTGGCTCCAAATGTATTTATACCCAATGCAACATCGTATCTGCATATAATAATGAGTGTAATAGAGAAAGTTGGTCAATTTGTTTCAAGAAGTAGAAAATGCTGTTTAGTGTTTATCATTAATATAGGTCAAGTTAATTAGTCCAAAATTGATGTTTTTTCCTGATCAAGTGAACCAATTTAATCAATATTTTACACATTTAAGAACTACATGAGTATTTTCTAAGTCTGGAGATAGGCTAGCTAGTGCTGAACACTTCCGTGACTAATTTGATATATGTTTTATATGATCCTTAATTACCTTTCGTCAAAGTTAGTTGTGGCAGCTAAATTAACAATGACATCAATTTGATTGCAAATCTCTTGACGTAAAACAGAGTCCTTCAAATTCAAGTCCTCTTTAGAGATGTCCCCGGGCACCACAGTCACCTTCTCAGAGACAAAGTTATTGAACTTCAAACCCAGATTTTCCTTCAACAATCTAAACAAGTCCTTCCGCATAATCTACATGTATGAAAAATATAATTATCATATGTACATATATATAGCACCAGTTATGTGATCTGCCAGAGGAAAATTGATGTAATTAACTTATTTAATTTGTAAATTAAATTTCATCACTTAATTAACGGTAATGATACTTAGGTAGTGTTTGACCCGACTTTTTTTTGTCTTAAAAGTTACTTTTAAGTAAAAGTGGAAAATAAGATCTTTTAAAAAAAAGTAAAAATTATTTGTCAGCTTTTTAATTTTTTATAACTTAAAAACTGCTTTTAATTTAAAATCTATTAGTTAGTTATTAAATTCACAACACTAGGTGGTTGAGGTGACATGATGGTGGAGGGTCAGCTAGCGCTGGTGTTGGAGGTGGGTATTACCTATTGGCAGTGGTCGCGGTGGCGGTGATTGTTACCGGTGGTGGAGGTGATGGCAGTGGTGGTGATGGTGGAGGCGATGGTAAAAGGGGTTATGAAGGAAGAGTTGGCGAAAATGGCGGTGGTAGTGGTTTGGAGGCGGCAGTGGTGGTGACGGTGCATGTTTATGGCGGTAGTAACGGTGGTGGCGGTGAACGTTTGTGGTGGAGGTGATGGTAGAGGTGGAGGGTGGTGGTAACAATGGAGGTGATGTTTGTGGTAGCAATGAAAGTGGTGGTGTTGGTGGCAATGGAGGTGATTGCGGTGGTAATGGTGGTGGTGAACGGTTGTGATGGTAGAGATGGTGGTGGTGGTGATGACGATGGAGGGTGGCGGCAACGATGGTGGTGGTGAACGGTTGTGGTGAAGTGGATAGTAGAGGTGGTGATGATGGTGGTGGTGGTGGCAATGGAGGTGGTGGCGGTGGTGGTGAGGGTTGTCGTGGAGGTGGCAACGATGGTGGTGATGGACAGTTATGGTGGAGGTGATGGTAGAGGTGGTGGTGGTGGAGGGTGGCAGGCAGTAGTAGTGGATGTGATGGTGGTGGTGGTAATGGCAGCAGCGACAGCAGTGGAGGTGGTGGCGGCGATGGAGGTGGTGGTCGTGGTGGTGGTGGACGGTTGTGGTGGAGGTGATGGTAGAAGTGGTGGTTGTGGTAGAGGGTGGAGGTGATTTCTCTACAACTTATTTAAAAAAAGCTCCCTCATTTAACTTTTTACTTAAAATTTACCTTTTCATATTTTCTTTGTAAAAGAATAAGTAACTTATTTTTTAAGAGCTTATTATCAAGTGTGTTTGACCAAACTTTTCTTAAAAGTAACTTAATAGTTAAAAATAAGTCGGACCAAACGCTACCTTAAACATATAAATGAAATCTAAGCATTAATTTTTTTCAAACGACCACAATTTTACTAAAAACAAGAGCAAAGTACAGATACAAAATTCGGCAAAGTACGGATATATACAAAAAGAATTAGGAGAACCAAAACTTAAACATTGGCCACAAGATTTTTTTCCTAGTACAACCTTGTTTAGTCAGAGCATCAACGGTATGTAAACATTTAAGAGACCCCTTTTTTATCTGTCTCTCTTCTATCAACTATTCATTTATGTCATCACAACAAATGCTAAACAACTTTTTTTAAGAACACAAACACAACCTTTCCTGATTGTCAAACACATTTTTATGTCTTAAATTTTCAAAAAAAAATTAATCACGATGAGTATGTTGAAGTGAGCCATTTAAAGAATCCGTTGCTAGTAATCAGTATCACATCTATTAATTCTCTTTCTTTCTTTTTTCTTTCTCACTATGAAAGTCTCTTAGATCTATACACTATATGGATGTTTAGAAAATTTTCCTTTAATTTTTATTGTACTCTATTATTTTAATAAAATATTAAATCTCATTATATTACAATGTAGGTGAGACTTAGCTAGGATATTAATCTAGATACAAGTTTAGGATAATTTATTCATGATTCAAACAAAGTGGACATTATAATTATTTTTTATTCACACCGCTTTTTATTGCATCGAACTCATTTTCATCCACAATATTTTTTTTATTTATCACTTCTTCTTTTTTATCATATAAGTCACTATATCTCATTTCTCTTTTTATCTCATTTCTCTCATTACTATTCATATATTTTGCTATGAGTATTCATGGAACTGAGTAAGACCAAAATTTTAAAAAATGATTTATAGATAAAGTGTGAGAAACAAGAAAATAGAAAAGGTGATAAATGTGATATATAATGAATGTGTGGTAAGAGTACAGCTATTTGGAAAAATAAGGTATTTATTATATTGGGTGTCTGAAAATATTTTTTCTCCCTATTTTAGAGCAAACCTCATTGTGCAGTCGTCGAGTAGCAGATTCTGCATCCGTGGCTCTTAAAAGAAGATAAAGTTTCTTCACATTTGGTTGAACTCTCAATACCTTCTCCACAAAGACTGCAATACCATACAAAGTAAACCCACATTACATACACAAATATATACACTCACAACATGCAAGTGAAAGAGATAGAGAAGCACTCACTTTTGGCAAGGAAGCCAGTGGCACCAATGACCAATACATTCTTGTCCTGAAGAAAGTGAGTAATGCTTCCCAATTCCATTGGAGAAAAAACAATTAACTATACGATGACACAAATGTATGAAACATGAAACAAATAAACTTTGGTCGATGTGAAGGAAAGCTATACCCCCCGATGGCAATATATATGAAATATTCTGAGACATGATTGACCGAGTGATAAGGCATTTATTTGCATGTAATAAATGTTTGTGGTCCCTATATTATCAAAATATATCTAAATAATAAGTTTTGAGATTATCCTCTCAAAATAGATTTGAATATTACATTAAGTGAGTATGTCTCTTAATAAGAATAAATAATTTTATCGTTAAGAAAATAAGTTATAGACTAAATATTTAAAAAACTCAATTATCTATCAACCGTGTGCTGAGACTCGTTGGTACTGTTGTCCTAATTAATTTGAGTGAGAATTGTTAGTGTGAAAACAAATCCTCTATCCTCTTTATTAGTATATTATCTTTTCTACCGTCCTACATAAACTATTCCACATGCCAAGAGCAGACATCTCTAAATTCTCAAACGTACGGTTAGTTGAACTACCATAGCTGTCACACCCCTTCAGATATTAATGCAATAATGTTTGCGTGTTGTTCCTGCAAATCTTTGAGGACTAATTCTCAGTCTGGATACAGATGAATTGGAACTTGAAGGTTTGTGTATTTCTAGAGGGAGATGGGATAACAAAGAAAATAAGGACACGGCAAATCCAATAAGCTAACTATATTTCCATGATGCCGCAACGCTCAACTACATAACTCTAAATACCATAATATTGCTGTTCAAAACATGTTATGTGAGATTTATGGGAACCAATATTTGGGCACATGAGACTGTCGGTATAACAATCCTCTCTCTCTCTCTTTCATGAAAAGAGTAGAGCAACATTCCAGTTGATGTAACAGAGAAAAAAACTTCAACTGTTTGTTTTTTTTGGTAACAAGAGCCTAAAAAGATAAAAACAAAACAAAAACCTTCAACTGTTTGTTTAGTACTAGTAATTAATTAAAGGCTTAAAGGCTAAAATGGGCCCTGTAATTACAAAGGGAATCAGTTTCATGACATATAAATTTTTTTCATCAAATTAGGTTCTTAAAAAAAAAATTAATTTAATTAAGGCCAAATGTTGCCAGCATTCAATTTTATCCTAGTCAGCAATTCCACGTGAAATTTCTATTTTTTTTAAATTGAAAAATTATAAACCTTTATTTTTTAATTCCAACTCATTTATATAACAGAAAAAATAAAATAAAATCACTAATTTAAATAAAAACCTAATATAATCAATCCTAATCCCTAATATAATCATTCATCATTCATAATACATAAAAATGAATGATTTTCCTATTGTAATATATCGAGCTCTCCGTTCTGTGACTTCTGTCTCCCCCCAATTCATCATCTCCCTCAATTCATCTACACAAATTGAAAAATTGTTTTTAATTTCCCCAATTCATCTAATTAGTGGTCCAAGTCCAACCAAATTTTAGTCAAAATCTTTCCCCTAAATCTCACCATGCTTACACTGAACTATCACACCATCCATTCAACAGCAAAAATGATGAAAAAGAGCATGCAGAGCATCTCAACGCCATGGCTATGGCGACAGGGGGTGGTGTGGATAAGGGGATTTTCGAAGAAGAAGCTGAAGCTGAATGAATTTTCTCCATACCCACTTCATCTCTTTCTTCTGATGTTTGGTTTGCTGAGGGTGGGGTGAGTTTATGTGTTCGGTGGTGGCTTTGTTGAATGCTACCATCTCTTCTCCTTCCTCTCCTTCCAGATCCAGATCCAAATCCCTAATTTTGTGTTCAACCTGCGAGCTCTTCGGAAGCAGCAACCCATGTTTCCGATCTGAGGGTTTGCTATTTTTCAACTTTGGAGTGGGTATCTAGGGTTTTTGGTGGATCTTTCTTCTGGGATTGTTCTCTTGCTTTATGGGATCATTCATCATTTTTCTTCGTATGGGTTTTTTAGTTGATTGTTCTTCTTCTGGGTTTTTTGGTTGACACTTCAGTTGTAAGACCAGGAACAAGAGTGAAACGTTTTCTTATGAGCATACACAAGGAACAAAAGCCACTTTTTAGATGAGAAGAAAAAATGGAGGGAGAGGTTGAGAATCCGTACTCCTCGTTCTCGTTGCAGTCGCTGAAAGCAGAAGAAGATGATGAACCAGATGAGGGATCTAGGGTTTTTTTTCTTCTTTCGGTTACAGATCTTGGGTTTTTATTCATTAGATTTAGGTGTTTTTTGGATTACTTTAGTTTTTTTAAGGGGTTTGGGGTTATTTAGGGATTTTAATTTAAGGGGTTTGGGGTTAATTAGGCACTTAGGAATTTTAATTTAGTTTGGTGTTAGTGATTTGAAGATAAATGAGGATGAAGAGGAGGATAAATTTCTGAGTTTTCAATTTGGGCCAGAAGAGGGATGGGGATGAAGAGGGTTGAATTTGGGGCTGGAGAGGAATTAGATTATGTATTTGATATTATTAGATTAGGGATTTGATTTTGTATAGTTTAGGTTAATGTTTAGATTAGAGATTTTATTTAGATTAGGATTTTATTAAGTTTTTTTTTCTGCTTATATAACTGACTTGGAATTAAAAATTTAATTTTAATTAATTTTTCTCATTAAAAAAATAAAAAAGCCACGTGGAAACGGTGGCTAGGACAAAATTTAGTTGTGACAACATTTGGCCTTAGTTGAATTAAAAAAAAAAATTTAGGGACCCAATTTGATGAAATTTTTTTCTAGGTCCTAAAACTGATTCCCTTTGTAATTTCAGGGGTCTTTGAACCATTTAAGCCTTAATTAAATGAATTAAGTGCAATGTAATCTCCAGATTATTGGTCTGCTGCTATCAACAATTTTTTAGCTATTTAATTGACTAATGATATCAGAAGCAATGGTTGTTTGGCCCGGCCCTTTAATTGACTTACCAATGATATCAGAGCCGATAGATGTCTGAGACTCAGAAGCACAAGCCAGAATGACGACTTCTGAGGTTCTGCTTGAGTACAAGCCCAACTTTCGTTTGAGATTGACTCACACTTCAGGGGAAGATTATTGTGATATCAAGTGTGTGAGTAAGTCCCACATTAGAAGATAAAAATAACTTTGAGTGGTTTATAAGGGTGAAGACTCATAAATCCAATGCCTTAAAATTTTGGATGAAAGATGTGGTATCTGGTATACTTGTAGTAGTTTGCTCTTTAAAGTGTGAAATTTTATCTCTAAATTTTAAACAATCTCTTTTGTCTGGCCCTTTAACTGACCCAAGAGAATAGACTAGAGCTAGGTGCAAGTGGAAGTTTATGCTCAAGATAAGTTGGATCTTCCTCCTGCTGTTGAGTATTGATAATGATGGTGGAGATGCAAATGTGGAAATGGAAGCTATTGATAAGGATAATGGATTAACTGATTTGGAAGAAGAATAGGTTAATTGGAATAATATTATGTTCACACCTCTAATATGAGGTGAAGGAGGAGAGAGATAGGAAGAAAAAAGAAAATAAGAAAGAGAAAATATGAGATGTGATAGATGATAAGAAGAGAGAGATAGAAATAAAAATGAGTGGAAATGAAGTGTTTAGAAAATGAGGTGTGTGTATATATCATTGTTAGGTTAATCGGAGTCGCTTGGGGAGATACTATATTAGTAAGAGTCTAGCATATTAGGCGCACTTGAATATTATATTTGAGTTTTTTTAATATTGTACGTGATTTACTATAATGATGCGAATAATGAGTAATTTTTTATGTGTGAAATTTTTTGATGTATGTGTATGTTGTTAAGTATCATCATGGTAGGATCTTACAATTTAGATCCTCAGAAGCATTAAACCCCTTAATCTCTCTAAACTAGTGGGTCCTGGCTTTTGGATTAAATGAAGGTTTTAGATTAGATTTCTCAGACATTTTTTTACCCCTCCAATCATGAGTAGGATCTTTGTGCTGACAACATTGAGAGGGAGAAGGATGAAATGGTGAATGAGAAGGTAAAAGATAGTACTTTAGACACTTTAGACATTTTAAAAGAGGGGAATGATTTGTTTAGATGTGTGAGTAGAGTTTTAGTTGTACACTAAAAAATTTGGTGCAAAAGGTTTGTAGTTGACCAACTTGCCTCCAACCAGCCAATGGAATTCGGTGCAATTATTAAGTCAAATACAAAACTTCTGGGAAAAAAATAGATCAATAAAACTGGCGGTTGCTGTTGTTGCTAGAATTTAGGCCGGTTAAGACAGTTTAATGGAACTATCAATTGTGACCCAATTTATTTCCCGAATGCTGGTATTTTGGAGAAATTAAGAAATAGACAGGTAACCATATTTCTTGAGCTAATATATGGTACTAGACTAGATATGCATTTATTATATTTGCACATGATTTATACTACATATGAACAAGGGAAAACAAAAAATTGAAGGCTTAAACATGTTGGAGGTCCCTCTAAAATATAGGTCATTTGGTTAAGACTCCTATAAAAATTTTTGGGTGGAATAAGCCCCTAATGTGAAAATAATATATAGTGATAAGTCTCTGCCGTGAGTTCCGTATAATTTTTTATGATTCTGCAAACGGTAAAGTGGATTATATTTTTTGAAAATTATTAGAATGTCACGTAAGTAAATTAGGATTGAAAAAATAAAAAATAAAATAAAAATCCAAAGTAAAAAACCAAGTAAAATCCTGAAACGTACTTGGGTTTTTTACTTTGGGTTTTTATTTTAATTTTACTTTTTTCAACCCTCATTTACTTACGTGACACCCTCTTTAATTGAATAATTTTCACAAAATATAATTTATGTCAGCGCTGTTTGCAGAATCATCAGAAATTAAACGAAACCTCACAGCAGGGGGTTATCACTAATTCACTATATATTATTTTCACTTTAGGGGCTTATTCCACCCAAAAAAATTTGTAGGGGCTTTAACCAAATGACCCCTATTTTAGAGGGACATCCAACATATTTAAGCCAAAATTGAATGACAAATTGTCAACCCATGATTTAGGTGCAAAAGTATTGAGGTGAGTGTGAATGATTAAATTAGTTTTTAAAAGTGTTGGGCGTTAATAAGTTCATTATAAAAGAAGAAAATACTCTCTCGTGTAACATCTCAATTAAGTTAGTTTTAGAATTGGTCTCTGAGGGTTTCAAAAGAAAAAAGATTGGTCTCTAAAAATGTTTGATGCTAACAACTTCGTCATTAGAAAAAAGAAATATCTTGTGGTTTTTGATTGCGCAAAATGTTGTCATGTTAATCTATGTGGCTAGATGACAGACTAACTATACCAACATTTTGATCATTCACTCTTTTCAAATTTTATAAAATGATAAATAAATGATTGAATCAATAAGAACTTTTAATTTAATAGTTACATAGTATTCATTTTCTAAAAAAGTTGTCCCCAAATGATAAATCAAGTGATAAGAGCTTTGAAACATATAAGTTGGGGTGTGGAGGTTCAGGGATCGATCCCTGGATGATGTAATTTATCTTTCCGACAAAAAATATTATGAAAATGTTATTAAATGGAATAAGATTGTGAAAACATACTTCAAAGGAAGTGAATATTTATTTATCTTTACATCAGATAAATAACACTCTCCAGGGTTTAATCTCTCCCACCAAACATATATATTTCTTAAATCTTACCACTTGAGCTATCATTCCGGGGTATTCATCATATTAAACATTATATAATAAATAAATAAAGACTCGAGTAAAAATTGAAATTAATATGAATAATATGTTTTTTGTGACACAAAAATCAGATGATAGCGTTGAAGTATGTATTAGATTTTTATTTCGCCATCTTTTTTCTTTCGATGAATCCTTAAAAAATAAACTAAAAAGTATTTGTTTTACTTATATTCTTTGGCCCTGTTTAGAAACACAACTTAATTAAGCGCTTATTCATAAGTTGTTTTAAAAATTTATTGAAATAAATTGAAAATAAACTATATATAAGCCTAAGGTTTTTTTCATAAGCTATCTTGAGTAGCTTATAAAAATAAGCTCAAAACAGGTTTTGACCTGCCATAAGCTGTTTACATAAGCTCTCACAAACACTGACATAAAATCTTATACTATCAGATAAGCTCTTCCAAACGGGGCGTTATGATCACTAGCTTTGAGTTTTCACTGAATTTGAAACATCTAACCGAATTCACTTACTTTTTATTTCAATTTTTATCATCGCCAATTCACTACTATATTTTTTCATCACTTACCTTTTGATGCTTCTGCTCATTTCTCCTTATATTGATACCACATTCAACTCAAACAAAACTTCACAGAGGAATCACATGCCCCAAACCGGTAGCTTCTTATATCTCACTAACTTATAAACTGAATTTATAAGACTAATTATAAATAGATAACTAACAACTTAACTGAAAAAATTTTACTAGTATGTGGTGGACCTTCAGACCTTAATATATTGCTAGCAGGTACTTAATTAATTAGGGGTACATTTGAATGGTGTCTTTAATGTTGCTACACAAGTGGTCAAGCAAAGAAAAACAAGTGGAGTCTGATTTTTGCTGTATGATAGGTAATTGAGTTATATAGCAGCCACACACATAATGTTTCCTGGCTAGTCCTATTGATTGTTTCATAAGATCACATGTTCAATAGTGTTCAGTATGCTACTTATATCTATATGATATATCTGGGATCATTTCTGGTCCTTAGTTTTTGATGATCTTACTCGGATTGGTTGGTGAAGATTATTGATTGTTTCAAATGAACTAATTATGGATAGATTACTTATATGTATCTGTATTTGAAATACATTAATCTAAGTAGCAACTTAGGCAATGGTTCAAAAGAAATAGAATGTTCTTGCCTTACTTACTGCAACTTCAAATTCATTCAAACTATTTGTTTCTTTTGCAAAGAACATAACCTCTGGTCAATACAAACATAGGACCTTTTATCTTATAAAAGAGCGGGAACAATTGCTAAACTAATCGAAGTTACAAATTGTAAATACAAGTTTTTCTTAATAAGTGGGTTTTATATTGGAAGACAATGGGCCTCAATGTGTGAGGCTGAAACTTTATATCCACATGTAGTGCTTTAATCATTCTACAGCTGCAATATCTGTATTTTTCAGCAAACAATCTAAGTGGGCCTATTCCAAATGACCTTATATTCTTGAAATCGTGTATGAACCAGTCAGAAGTGTTGGATAGGCCTATCTGTGGTCTGGCCCTTCATCTTTTTTTTTAATCGGCGAACGTTAGTTGTTAGTAATATTAATTAATTAGTTTCTTCGTCAGGGTTTAAACCCTTGTTTCTTCACCCTTTTATCCCTCCCAACTCTTATGTTCTTAGCTCTTACCACTTGAGCTAACTCTTGGGGTCTGACCTTTCATGAATCCAACAATCTTTGATCAAAAAGAAGTGTTGGATAATGGCAAAAAGAAAAAAGATAATGGCATTCCTTAAATTTTATTAACAATTAGAATCAAGTCCTCCCTCCCGCCACTATTAATATATTTAAAATTCTCAAATTCTCATTTGTCAAGATTAATATTCTTCAAAAATTGAATAAATCTAATCAATGTAGACATTCTTTCGATCAAAATTTACTAATCAAAATATTAAATTTGAAAAGAATGAAAAACCTAAATTTCCCTTTTTCTAAACCTAATCCCATGTTCTACAAATTTCTTTAAAAATATAAGGGACCTGATTAGCTTAAATAAAGAGATTAAAATCACTGATAATCCAAACTAAAGGGATAAAAAATGCAAGTAAAATCATGATGTTTCTATCCAACTTAAACTAAAAA
The DNA here is from genome assembly GCF_012489685.1 of Lotus japonicus. Lineage (NCBI taxonomy): Eukaryota > Viridiplantae > Streptophyta > Magnoliopsida > Fabales > Fabaceae > Lotus > Lotus japonicus. The sequence goes on along the minus strand of NC_080043.1, from coordinate 89,518,811 downwards.
AGCATTTGAACCCTTGTAAGACACAAGTAACATATATGATATTGGATAACTTGATCAAAGTTTTGAAACATAATTGGCACAACATCTATACCTGCCATCAAGAAACAAATGCAGAACTGTAATGTAATTCTTCTACCATAAATAATCTGAACTTATTAAAGTTACAAGGTTCACAAAACAAATGAAAGATGTATATATATCTATACTTGTCTCCCTTTATGACTTCACTTGAAAATGTACTTCACAATACCAGGGAGGTGGGTGTTCAAAAAGTAATCTTCCCAATCGATCACTTTAGGGTCAAAGTAAAACAAATCTGTCTCCACCCCACCCTGTCTTGCAGCAACTCGCAACCTCTCTACATTCATGTCATCAAATCTGTGTGCCACCAACATTTTTTGTTAAGCTTATACTTCATGAAACAACACATCTTACAATAGTTAAAAGGGCGGCAGCCAGTCGCCCCGAGATAAAAAATTTCCTTAATACAGTAGTATTCAAATCTTATATTTATTGCTTAAAAAAATTAAATTACTCATTGATCATTTTACTTATGGTGTTAAATTTTCACCATTTAAATAACAATTTTCTGGTTCCGTCCTTGAGACATGAATTGAACTAAAGCACATAGTTAAACTTAATCTAATAATACTTACACGCCCTTGAAGAACAAGTAAGGCTTGTAAAGGTCCACTAATCGCATCACAATCTGGATTTTCCTATTGAGATCAAGATATGTTCCTTCGAAAAACTGACAGAATGCAGTATTAACCAGCTCAAGACCCTGTTAAATGTAAAATTTGACAACTTATTGTGAAAAGTTTCCCGTGAAATTTTAGTGATTGTAAATAGCAGCCTTGTAAATAGGGAACACTAGGCAGATTAAAGATCATGTGACATGATAATGTGAAGCAGAACATTGTGTCTATATTTTTGTTCATAAAGTTTCAAAGGGTCTCACATATTTAATACACAAAATTTAAAAATAAACACAATTTTAACAGAAGCAGGGAGGTACATATTAGTATATAAATGTTGTATTTGCCCCCTAAATTTTTTTAGTGTCCTGTTCACTTAGACCTTCTTAAATTTACTTAGAGTATGAAATTTCCATCTCCCTTACTCATTTTTCCTAGTTTGTCCCTGAACATCAGTAAACATAGACAATTTTTACATGAGAGGATCCCGATCCAAAACTAGGGTCATAAAAATTGCTGTATCTATATACCTTTAACATAAGCAGGTAGCGAATGAACATGTATCTCCGAAAGCTATCCATGTTGCTCAATACAGTAACTTTGCCAACCTTGACAGGCTTTCCATCCTTGTTTATCCATGGTTTTGCTGAGAAGTATTTGAAGCCAAAATCTTGAAGATCGCCATATCTGAGAGGTCTTCTAATAGAAGAACCGATATTATATATACAATTATCACTAGGACCATTCGCATGAGCCACTATGGCCACTAGTATTGCATTCACCACCATGTCAGCGGGTATCTGCTTATTAAATTTGTGATACTCAGAAAAATGTTTGAAGAATAAAAAAGATGATTTCAGAACTGGAGAAACAATTAAACAGAGTAATTAATTGGGTTCATGCAGATTGATCCTCACCGCATCAACCACTGCCTTGAGATCTCCAAGGAAGCATGTTAATTTTCCTTTCCCATAGGCTACAGCTAAACTGTCAATAGTTCTGTACCAAAGAAAAATGAAACACCAAGGAAAGTAGCTTTTCCAGTTGACATTTTCACTTTGACATTGGACTTGCTGTTACAAATTTCACTAATTATTCTTGTATGAGCACATTGCCCATACGTGTAACCAATTGAAATATCAGAATACATTCCGATAAAAATAAAATGTAAATATTAAATGGGGTTGATTAAATCACTTATGAGGGTGATCTAACGCAATTCTTGGTGGACCAATAGAATTTAATATAGATAGGTAATGAATTTCATAACTTTTTTCTTTACTCTTTTTTATCAATAATCATATTAGTCCACTCGGGTGGGGCTAAATCATTCTCATGAGTAACTTCGACAATTATATACTGATACTTTTAGAAATATAATATAAATTAGTTAGAGTCGATCATTTACCCAATAATTGGCACTCTTGGAATAACTGGTTTATTACATGAAATCAGAATCTCTATGACTAATTGGTGGTTTAGACTTTAGAGTTCGATCTCAATTGCTTCAATTATTCTAATAAAAAGTGAAATTTATGCACATGATATGTGAACATGTGCATTTTCCACATTTCAAGCTTATATCAACTCTTGCATGAGAAGGTATGTTAAAAAATATAATATAAAACCATTGAGACTCATTTACCCAACTGCTTAATTGGTTCATTACATTCTAATAGGTGCAACAATTTTACTGCAAATGGTAGTTTTTTTCCCCTCATCAGGCTCACACAATAGTTATTCATAGAATTTTATTTTTAACTTTATACTAGATTACTCAACTCTTTCCCATACATGGTGTTAACATAGATTTAAGACAAATTAAGCAAATATTTACCTTACACCTTCAGCCCAACCAGGGAAAGGTTCTTTAAATGTACTGGTAATAATGGTAGGACGAACAGTAACAACTGACAAGTTTCCTTTGAGTTGACCCACAAGCATCTCTCCCATTGCCTTGGTGAATACGTATGTGTTTGGCCATCCATAAAAATTAGCCCTGAAATGGTTGGCTTTCATAATTCAATTCTTCTCAATGATCAAAACTACTCACTGTCCTTGACGTGACATGACATATTGTTCATAAATTTTATCTTCAGTGAAACGGTCAACACGTTTCGCTTTTGGTCTTTTAAACCAAGTTTTTTTTTTTTGACAGCATGGGCTTTTAAACCAAGTTGACTTGAGACTTTACTTTCTAAATAATTAACACAAACGTTAAGATGATTGATCTACCTTCTAAGCAAACTTAAATACTATATCTTATAAGAAATAATACATATTTTTATAAAAAAAATAGAAAATGAGATAAGACACATTTAGACTATCGGGTAAGACACCAATATCATGTTAGGAAGACCAACAGAGGTTAACTCCTAAGTAGAAGCGTCAAAGAATCTCATCAAGGAGGGTTGTCCAATGCCCACCAACCATGTCCCTAAATCTTTTTCTTCATTTTCTAATCCTTAATTTTAATTATTACTCAAATAATAATATGCAGGCACATGCATTATGAGTCGTGGTACTAAAACTATAGCAAGAGACCCATAAATCATGCCGGGGCAAACCCTCAAATTTGCATTGTTTTGGGCCAATAAAGTCTAATTTCATGCACGAAAACCACCATAATGTCAACTTCATCTTGTAAACAAAAAAAGATTTATCACATAAACAATGTGAAACATTATACTTTTTCCAAGAACGTAAATCTCCCATGTCACACGCACCCTCATTGCTTATAGAAATAGAGAATTAACATACTCTCTTTTTCAACAGTACTCATGTCAATACACAGTTACACACTTATTTATTGATCGATATTGATATAAAATGGCGTACATAAAACACCAGTACTTTGAATGTTGCAACGAAAGGGTCTCATGTAGTCTGTAGAGACGTCGTTTTCACTATCGTGTCTTTGTTCATCAATATAGAAAAAGATGAGTCAACTCTGTTTGGTAAGAAATCAATTCAGAGTTTTAATATGTACGGTCTTCCCTTCCGTGTGTCAGTTAAAAACTGATTCACGGTGATACACTTAAAATTTTTAACTGTAGTTACAGTAATGCCCTTAACTTGTTTATTTTTGGACAATAATATCCTCACCTCCTCCACTTCTCCTCTAAGCTTGGCACTGTGCTAGCAGATTCACTCTTACAAGTTACAACTCCACAAATTTCACTACCATCATCTCCTTCTTTCACACAGCCCATTCAAAATTGAGAAATCTTTCCACATAAGAAGTAGAGGAACTCAGATAAAGCATAGAAGAGGATCTGGGAAAAAAAAAATCAGAAAAAACTAGCCAAGGTATTAATTCAATGCCATTTCCCCAAGACATCCACTAGAACTGTTTTCTACTTGACTAAAACGAGATCCCATTGTAACCGTGGAGAAATCAAAGAGACATTTCTCGATGCTCTCTTTATTTGTGGTGGGGGGACAATCGATTGGAGGTGCTAGCGGCACCACGGTGGTGGAGAGGTGGGTAGAGTGCTGGCTCGAGACGGCGGTGCGGCTTGCCGGTCAGAGAAAAAGGAGAAGGAAGGAAAGAATAGTGGGGGTAAATGGGTAATATGTGAATGGATAGTTTTGTAAACTAACATTTCATTCTCAAACAATCTCAGCTGTTCAGTTTAAAATTGATATATCCAATGGCTATTTTTCAACTGCACCATGGTGGGACAGTTTTTAACTGTACCACCGAAGCCAACACCGTTTTAATAGAGTAAAGATAACTCCCATACTTACAAACTGTGTTGTTTCCATCTATTTTTTTTTATGGGAGTGTTGTTTTGTTTCCATCCATGAAAAGCTAAATACAACATCAAATACCGCAGCTTAAAATACTTCTATTGCTAAGGATAACACACCACCAACATGAAGGATAGACTTTAGAAAGAAATGTTTCATTAAAACTTTACTAGGAAAAACATCTCCTTAACATAAAAACTCAGTGAAGGAAAAAAAGTTTTTAAAAAAGTTGCAATAAATTTGTAGTTTTTAAAAATAACTTTTCCAAATTACTTTCATTTAAAATTCTCTTTTTATATTAATATTCAACCATCTCTAAATAATAATGAACTTGGAAATTAAGAAAAAAATTAGAAATAATAATTTTTTTAATGTTGAGTATTAAGTAAAAGGATTAAATATGAGATACATATTAAATATTTTTTAATGTTGAGTATTTTTTAATTAAAGTTTCATAAAAATTATAAAGTGATTTATATTTTAAAATAAAAAATTCATGAAAAAAAAACTTAAAATAAGGAAGTAGTATTGAGCATGATCATTAAACTTCAGGTGACCCCTAATGTGGACCACTTTTAAAGTGGTCTAATTTTAGACCACTTTTTTTAATCAACTATAACAGGTCAACACATCTTTTTTTAAAGAAATTTAATATATAACAAATTTTTAATGATATTTTTTCTTTAAAAAAATAATGTATTAACCTACTATACCCAGTCAAAGTAGGTGGTGTAAAATTACACCACCTAAAAATGGTGCATATTAGGTTCCCCTTAAACTTCAATGTCTTATTGTAGTATGGTTTTGATACATTCAAGATTTTCTTTCGGTGCCCACTAGGGTGGGGAAGTTTCAAAATGGTCCACCGGTGGACCAATGATCAAACACCATTAGATCAAAGATTCTTAGAATATTCCTTAAATTAACGGTGGAGATGAAGTAGAAGTAAAAATGGCATAAACGTAAATGACAATTGATCCAACACCCAACATGTAAGACCCAAGATTTTAGAATTAAATAAATAATTAATTTCCAACTCACGCATAGGATTATGTGTAAGCGTGAGAGGAACTTGACTCGTGTTTAATGTTTGGATTAGCGTTATGAAGAAAAAAGTTCAGGAAATGGTTAAGAATAGTTATATAATCGCTATAAGTTATAGCACGAGTTTCATTCACTTCCGCCTTAGGGCGAAAACGTTAGTAAACGACTAATTTGCACTTAAAGACACGATGGAAACTAATTCCAAAAATCTTCAGAGAAATATTAGAACTTCTCTTAATCCTTCCACGACAAGCATTTCGATACGAAACCCTAGATTGTACGAACGATCGATTTCGATTCTCGGAAGTTGCCGAAACCGAGTTCCTGTTAGCTCAAAAACCTTAAAGTAAATTGTTGATGAAGACTTTTTCTATTCGGAGCTTCAAATGAAGATTCCACACGCGTTCACCCATTTCATTCGATGTTTCCAATCTTTTTTCAGAAGGAAGTTTCTGCATCTGACATTCGCTGCAAAAAGTAGTTTTTCGGGTAAAATAGATTTACACCGACTTTGGATCGTTTGCTTTAATTCTGAGAAACCTGTTTTGAGTTCTGGAATTCTGTCACCAGAACCTATCTTAGAATTCACGGAGGAATGTGCAAGAAAAATCGGAATCGCGAAATATTCATTTTCCCGCGTTTTCCATTTTCTATAAATAGCTTGAAAAATGAAAAAAAAAACAAAAAAGATCATCACCATTTTCACCATTGTGGCCGTGGGTTTCAAGGAGGAAGGAGGAGAAAAATATTTTCGCCGATTCTTGTCTGATCGTCGCACAGTTCGTTGCTACGCGTAGGCCTCGAGGTACTGATGTTTTTCCTTACCTCTGATCGTAAATTCTATTGCTTTTCTCTATGTTTTTCTGTGCTCAAAGTTTCGAGCTTTTTGTAAAACTGTCTAAATAACTTGATTTTAGTGTCTAAACATATTCCCTACTAACCCAATAGTACTTCTAGCGGATTACATTTCGCCGAATCTCGCCGAACTTCAATTCTGCTCAAAATACCCATTTCTGACAAAGGTTCCACCTTTTGAATCAAAAACTCTCGTCTGAGCTTAGCGTCAGTAGGATTAGTTGTTATAAATGTCGTTAGGATCACGCTCATCCAATTTATTTCTCAAAATTCTGATTTTGAGTTTCCGAGCTAAAAATATTGACCAAAATACCCCTGCTCTAGTTTTCGATCCGATAATTTTTCCGAGAGTTTCCCTGGCCTAGATATTGCCTAAGAATACCTAGGAATTAAATTAGATTGAAGAAAAAGTTCGGAAACCCTATTTTTTAGAGTGGCCGAAACCTGTTTGTTAGGGTACCGTGTCCAAAAATAATTTTTTTGTCTCTATGACCTGAGCTATAGCGTAGCTCTTTCGATTGTCGAAATTTTGGCTCCGGTTTCGTGTCATTCCGAGTTCTGTAGCACGAGTTATGCTCGTTTTAGCGAACGAAGTCTTCGTTGTCCATTCGTGCCAAAAAGTGAACTCTGAAGCTTTAAAAGCCTTCTTTACGATTTCGATTAGTATTATTAGATCGTGTTGCTCCTAGTGAGGCTTTGTGTTGATGATTGTGTTTCTTTGTTCTAGGTTCGCAATTTTCATGCACAACTTCTACTCACGAAGGTAAGGGTAACTCAGTTTTAGAGTGTCCTTGAGTCTTGCATGTATTTATCGCACTGCCTGTGCTTGAGATGAAGATGTTTATATTGATTGGCAGATGATTATGATTATTATGTTGAACTGGGAAAATGTTTTCTAGAGGCTTCGGCCGAGTGAACTTATTGAGACGTGTGTCTCCGTTTTCTAAGAGGCTTCGGCCGTTTACTGGTTTCTGTCATTGAACTGAGTTGGTATACAATTGAATTGAGTTATGTTCGTTGATAATAGGAATACGTGTGGTTATTATGAATTGATCATTTTCTGGGCATTGTTGTTGATTGACTTGACATATAGGCTTTGGTCCTTAAGTGGCAATGAGGTGGGTGTGGTCCCGCGTGATTGTCCTATCTTTCGAGATGTTCTAAAGTGGCGATGAGGCGGGTGTGGTCCCACGCGATTGTCCCGTCCGTAGTGGCGCTAAGTGGCGATGAGGTGGGTGTGGTCCCGTGTGATTGTCCCGTCTTGAGAGACGATATTGATCGATCCATTTTGGTAGCAGCATATAATTGCATTATAGGGAACTAACACCTGACCCTATGTTGTTGGATTTTAGTTATTGGTTTATTGATATCAGATTTGATGTTATATTATTGTTGAGGTTATTATTATCTGAGCTAATCTATGTTAAGTTGTTGACATATGAGTTTAGTTATATTGCTGGTTTTGTTGATATCTGGATTAATTTAAGTTGCTAGTTTATTTTCCATGCTAGGTAATTAAATTTGAATAACATGATTTTCTCCTTTATATGTGGTAATTGCATGGAGTTAACCCTTTCTATTTGCTACTTGTTATTTGAGCGCTTAACACTATTAGGCGATGAAGAGCCTTCTGGCGATGCTTAGCCATGCTGAGATGGAGGACGGATAGTAACCGGCGGAACAAGGATGGAAGAAGCTGTATAGTTTCCTCTTAGTAGTTTATGCTTTGAGTCTTATTCGTTATCTGAAAACTCTGTTACTAAAACCTTGTTTTTGCCACTGTTTAAGTGTGCGTACTTATTTTGGGAACTTGCTTATGCTAATGTAAGACACTATTATTATATGTCGGGAACGGGTTGTTTAATTAAGACTATGTTATGTATTAAACTGTGTTTAGTTGATTTGAAAAGGAAAAAAATTATCGTATTTTCTTAGGATTACGAAATAGTCCTTAGACTTTGTTAGGTTACTAATGTGACTTCTCAGTTGAGAAATTGGGGCGTTACACAACCACCCTCTCTCACAAAGCTTCTGGAAGGCACTATGGTGGGCGGCGATGAAGGTTTGCCTTCGCAAGAAAGAAGACAGAGTGCATCAAAGAAGGATCAGATCTTGTCCAGTGGCGTCGAGGCGAGAACTCCGGCGTGGTTGAAGGCTTGAAGCTTCAAATCCCCTCTCTCACCCAACACCACCACCACCGCCGAAACCCTCTTCCACCAACACCAACTTCCCTCAACCTTCATCTTCTCCCACCAAATCAGATCTCAGATTCGGAGAAAGGTTTTGGGTTGAGTGAGAGGAAAGAGTTTGTGGAAAGTAGGAAAGTTGAGAACTTCGAGATTGCAACAAGAAGAAGATGGGGTTTTGAAGAGAAAAAATTTGAACAAGATCCTGTTGTGAAAATCTGAACAGCATGGGTTAAAAGCTCTCATTGTGAAAATTACGTCATTGTTGAAGTTTACTGGGTTCAATTTGTCAAGAAGTTTGAAGCTTTTTGGATCTGAATCAAAATTTTGGGGTGAAGATGATTATCACCACTTAGACAAACCACACAAAGTCCCCTTTCAAAACTCATCAATTTTCTATCTTAGACAAACCACACAAACCACACCACGTATACTATTTATCTTGATCTGTATAACTAGTTAAATTTTCTTGATCTTATTCAATTTTTTGTTCATGATTATACTCTGTACCACTGTTTAGGTTCATACATTTGATACTGTATATGTTAATTTTCAATTTCATCATAATATCTAATTTCTGAGGTTGATTTGTGGATATAGCATAAATGTTGATTGGAAGAAAGCTATGATCATTTACATATATGTTCTTGTTGAATCCAAACTGTGTTTTGTGTTAATAGATAAATCTTGATTTGGCTAATAGAAGTGAGTAATTTTGATACATGGAGGTAGGAGACCCCCAATTGAGATTGGAGGTACACCACCCAATATGAGTGCTTGTTCTTCCATTCAGCTAACACCCTGTTGTTGTTCCTGATCCAGATCCTAAGCCTCCTACTGGGTGGGGTGAGGGTTTTTGGGTTTTTGAGTTTGTTGGGGTAGGGGTTGTTACTTGTTACAGCCAAATCTGAGAAAGAAAGAGGTGGGGGTGAGGGTTGGGGTTGGGTTAGTGGGGTTGATGGTGGAGTGGTGAATGAAAGTGAATCAAAATTACATTGTTTAGTTTATGGATTTCTTTGTTTTTGTTGAGATGAAGATGGTGTTGAAGATGATGAGGAAGAAGATGATGTTACATTGTTTCTGTGCTTGGTGTTAGCAGTTGAACTTTTCCTAAAGGTGGTGCGGCAGTGTTTGAGGTGAGTGAGGACTGAGGAGAGAGGGTTTTTTTACAATTTAAATTTTTTAATTTTTTTTTTAAATTACTACTATGACCCTTGGTCCACCGGTGGATCATTTTAAAACTTCCCCACCCTAGTGGGCACCTTTTCTTTCCATGTCATTTCTACCTAATTTCTATTTCTATTTTTTCTTGTGATATCATTCACCATCTATTATTTCTCCCTATTCTATTTCTATTTCTCTTTAGCTATGGGTGGATTTTGAATGTGAATATTATTATTATAACCTTCCTCCCTTGGATAGATTCACACGCAACATTATAATGGAAAAAAGTTTGGTGATTCGACAACACTATAATTGTAGTTCTCACTATGAAGAATTCTTTATTTCCTTTGGTACATGAGTGTAATGCTTCATATTCCATATATACGAAAGTCATTGCCCATGCCATCACCTTTCCTAAGATTGGTCCTCACCTCTCTCATCATTCGTTCACATGGTATACGTGTCATGGGTGTAATGCTTCCTATTCTATCTAAACAAGTCATGTGTGCAATGCTTTCTATTCTATCTAAACAAGGGTTCCTAAACAAGTCATAAGTCACCTCCTTTTATCTAGGATTGGTAAACTAAGGTATATATATACTTTCTTGCTTTCCGCCCTTCCCTGCCCTACATGGCTACATGGATAAATTAATAGGTACATGTTTTCTATGGAAAGTTTTAGGTATATGATAGTTAGCTATACACATCGATTTATTTCTCATCATAGGATCTCAAGAAATGGATATCTATATTCTTCTTTACACAGTACTTATAGAAATTGTTCAATTAGTGAGGATATCAATATAAATCATTGTATTATCAACTTGTCTGCTTGGCTTATAAAAAAAAACATGTCTGCTCCAAATCCAATTGAACTCTTGCGTGATAGAACGTGTTAAAAATATAATCATTACTTTTTACCCAACAACTTAAGTTTTTAATATCTGATAAACCTAAGTTAATATCAGACAACAAAAGTTAATTGGTTTGGCATGTAACAAGCTAAGACTAATTATGATATGATAGACTTTCATATAGGCGCTCAGCTTCAAGGCCCAACACTATTCTATATGAAACATTTTATTAGTTTCAACATTTTATTAGTTTTTAGAATATTCCCTTTACTAAGATGGTGTCACTTGTAGGGTATTCATTCTTGAGGGTAACCCTATATTGTGGGTTTTGTACCCAAAAAAATTGAGCATTGCTCTCAGATTTTTATGTTTTCTTTACTTTTCTGCAATTAACACTCTAACTAGTAGGAAATTACTTTCTATCAGATAAATACAAAATCAGTTTTAGGTAAAATGAACATGTTAGGATCAATATCTCATTTATCAAATCAACTCTGTCTAACCACATAAGCTTATAATAAAGAAATGGGCATGATAATTAATAAAAAGCAATGTATATGAAAATTAGCATGTAAAACAATCTTAGAATTTTACTAACCTGCTAATGCCCAAGTCCTTCATGACCCCTTTAATTTCATCCTCTGATGCTCCCACTTGTCTTAACTCAACCAATTTGTCCCTCACAACTTTCTCTTCTGCATCAATGTCTAATCCAGGCACTCCATTTAGTGACTCGCCCAAGTGATAAGGGCGCTCTAATATTAGCCCTTCTTCCTCACCACATACATATGCTGAAATGAAGTTGTAACATTTAACAACCATTGGGGTTGATATTAATCGATCCGGTACTATTACTTTTTTGTTGTTGATAGAAGTGGTACTAATACTTTTAACAACCATTGGGGTTGATATATATATATATATATATATATATATATATATATATATATATATATATTAATTGAAACCAACTAACCTGTTGATACATGCACAAGAACCTTGAGTTTTGTACATTTTTTGGCAAAGTCGATTACATACTTAACTCCAAAGGTATTTAGGCCCAAGGATATATCATACCTACAATTTCAGGGGAGAAAACATGAATTGAAGGAAGAAAAATCCATTTTGGTTATGTAATGCTAATCAGGGTTTTAAATTGGAGCTGCAATATAAATGATTTTGGAGTCCATGCAACAGCATCGTGACTGCAAATCTGCAATTGCAACCGTATCAACTCGCAATTATCCATTCTGTGAATTCGAGCCCGATACATAGCAATTTAAAACCATGATGCAAAAGGGTCTATGATGATTTAGCACATACCTTTCATCAAAGTTAGTAGTGGCAGCTAAATTAACAATAACATCTGTTTGATTGTAAATCTCTTCCTTAAGAATAGAATCCTCCACTCCCAAGTCTTCAAGAGAAATGTCTCCAGGTACCAGAGTACACTTTTCCAAAATTAAGGGGATAAAATTTGCACCCAAATTTTCCTTTGACAATCTAAACAAGTCCTTCCCTATTATCTGCATACCAAATTCCCAATTTTAGCACATATTAGCTTCAAGCTTAATTGGTTACTTTTTATTCTAGAAGGGGCTTAGAAGCCCCCAAAGAACTAGTACTGGTTCCTGACATACAGTGTGTTACAAGAACCAAACTAAGACCATCCACAATGGATGGTTGAATCCTTTGTTGAAATGTGTTTGATTGTGTTTAATAGGTTTAGTGGTTTGTTGAAATTGGTTGAAAGGGGAGAGAGATGGTGATTTTGTTGAAAAAATTAAACATGTTGAAACAGCCTGCGGTGTGCCACGTGGCTCAAGGCCAGTGGCCACCGCAGGCGCGTGGCCTGCACGCCCAGACAAGGCGCGTGCAGGGGAGAGAGAGAAAAATTTTCAGGCCCTGCCATGTGGCTGCTTCTGGTTGGTCCGTCCGGATTTCGTTTTTCCTTATTTTTTGAACTCAATTATTTCATAAAAAAAAATATTTTCTGAAAAAAAAAATTATACCAAAATTCATGATTTTTTTTCTCTATAAATAGAGACTTGGTTCGTTTGATTTGGACATAGAAAAAAAACCAAGTTTTTTCACTCTCTTATTATCTCTCTCACCATCTTATTTATCTATCTATTAGCATTTGTATTGAAATGGATCCCAACAATCCCCATTTCAACACCCAAAATTCTTCAAACAACCCATTTTACAACCAAAACCACAACAACTATGAAGATCCAAATCAAATTTCTTACCAACATCCTCAAAATCCCACCAATTATCAAGTCCCACATCAATTGTTCAACCAACGTCCTCAAAATCCAAACTATTATCAAGTCCCCCATCAATTCTCCAACCAATGTCCTCGAAATCCAAACTATTATCCAGATCCGAATCAATATTCGTACCAACCTCCTCAAAACATACAAAATTTTAACCAGTCATCAATTGTTCCAAACTCTCATCCATCTTATGGATCTGTGAGATATTCATCTCAAACACCTCAGTCTAGTGGTTATATGCCAGTGGTTCCTGAAAATGTTCCGAGTGTTGATGTAGCGGAATTTCCGGAATTTTCAACACAAGTCAATCTTGGTGGCGGGTCAGCTGATAATGAAGTCAATGAAATCACTCCTAAGAGCAAAAAAGCCCATTTACCCGCATGGAACACTACACAAAATCTAGTGCTAATTAGTGGGTGGATTAATTGCGGAACAAACAGTGTTGTCGGAAGAAACCAGAAAGGAGAAACATTTTGGAGAGATATTGCTGAGTATTGTAATGAGCATTGCTCATTCGATCCTCCGCGCGATTGGGTTGCCTGCCGAAACCGTTGGAATTATATGAACACAAGACTGGGTAAATGGATTGGCGCTTATGATAGCGCTAAGCGTGAGCATCGAAGCGGTTGGTAGGAGGATGATGTTATCGCAAGAGCGCAGGAATTATACGCAAGTGGGAAGATTGGTCAATTTACTTTGATGGAAGAATGGCGCGTTCTCCGTGATCAACCACGTTTTTGTAGTCAGGTAGGAGGAAATAGTGGCTCGAGAAGTAGTGGATCTAAGAGATCACACGACAGTGATGCAAGTGGCTCAAACTCTATAGGATCAATTCCTCGTCCAATGGGTAGGGAGGCAGCTAAAAAAAAGAGTAAAAAGAAAATTAGAGAAGATGCTGACGAGGTGGTGGACAAAGAGTGGGATTCTTATATCCATATCAAGGAGAAAGAGCTTGAAAAATTGGAAAAGATAGCATCGGTGCAAGCAGAGACTAACGAATTGATGAAAGAGAAGACTAATGCGATGAAAGAGAAGACTAATGCTAAGAAAGTTAGTATGTATCTAAAGCTAACTTCGGAAGAGCATCTCAGTGACCGTAAGAAAGAGTTGTTAGAGCAGTTGTCCAAAGAGCTATTTGGAAATTAATTTCAAGCGAGTCTTTGTCTGTAATCGGTCAAACTTGTCAGTGGTGTGAAGTCTGTAGTGTTTGCTTTAATGTTTGCTTTAATGTTTGCTTTAATAATTTTCAAGTGGTGACAGCTATGTAATGTTTGCTTTAATGTATGGGTAACTGTGTTTGAATATGTACCACTCAATTCGAATCTTGTCCTTTTCCGACAACTTGTTTCAAATCCACCAGTGGTGTCAAGTCTGTACTGTTTTCTTTAATAATTTGCCCGTGGTGTTAGGTCAGTAGTGTTTGGCTTTTATGATTCTCGGGTAACTGTGTTTGAATATGTGCCACTCAATTCGAATCTTGTCCTTTTCCGATAATTAACTCTGGTTGATAACTTATTTCAAATCCGGCACTCAACCACCATTCAATGTACCTACTTATATGGACTCATAGATCCATTGATGTACCAATATCCCAAATCTCTTCCAATCTACTTCAAATTTCACAAAAAATGGATCCATCTGAGTGTCCTTTTGATCTTGCAGCATACATTCAAAGTAGTCAAATTGAAGAAGCTTATGTACTCAACCGATTTAGAGAGCGGCGAAGAAAAATTCGAGAAGATACTGCACCTCGTAGTAGAAAATATCTCGGTAGAGATCATACAGAGGCAAACCAGAGGCTAATTGGCGACTACTTTGCCAATGAGCCTACATATGACGATGCAATGTTTCGTCGTCGGTACCGGATGCAAAAACATCTTTTCCTTCGAATCGTTGGTGACCTTTCAAGTAGTGATAACTACTTCACCCAACGCGTTGATGCAGCCAATAAACAAGGTATATCACCCTTAGCAAAATGTACCACAGCAATGCGAATGTTAGCATATGGTGTGGCAGCAGATGCGGTCGATGAGTACATCAAAATTGGAGGTACTACAGCATTGGAGTGTTTACGTAGATTCTGTAAAGGAATCATACGATTGTATGAGCAACAGTACCTGAGAGCACCAACCCAAGAAGACCTGCAAAGAATACTACATGCTAATGACATGCGGGGGTTCCCAGGCATGATCGGGAGTATTGACTGCATGCACTGGGAGTGGAAAAATTGTCCTAAAGCATGGGAAGGTCAATTTACTAGAGGGGATAAGGGAACCACAACAGTTATTCTTGAAGCAGTTGCAACTTATGACCTATGGATCTGGCATGCCTTTTTTGGATGTCCTGGAACGTTGAACGACATCAACGTTCTAGATCGGTCACCAGTGTTTGATGACGTGGAACAGGGAAAGACTCCAGCTGTGAATTTCTTTGTGAATGGTCGTCCCTATAATATGGCATACTATCTAGCCGATGGTATCTATCCTTCTTATCCAACTTTCGTCAAAACGATTAGACTTCCTCAAAGTGAACCCTGTAAGATCAAGATTTGGTCATGTGGTACAACTCTATGTTTTGATGATAACAAGTATTTATTTGTGGATGAACAACTATGATACTCTAATGTTTGTCTTGAGTGTTTTGACAAACAGGTTCTGATTCTGACACCAGAAGATATATTCGTCAGAAGTTTTGAAGATCAGAGGATCTGAGGATCAGAGGATCTGAGGATCAGAGGATCTGAGGATCAGAGGATCAGAGGATCAGAAGATCTGAGGATCAGAGGATCTGAAGACCAGAAGCTCTGAGGGACCAGAGGCTCTGAAGGTCCAGAAGCAGAAGTTACGAAGGTCAGAGGATCCAAGCATCCCTCTGACTCTGATCACCAAGCTTCACAAGTTCCAACACGAAGCATAACTCTGATCAGAAGTCATTGGTTAAAGGCAAATGTCTCTATCAAGAAGTACAAGAGCAGTGTACTATTCTGACAAGCCTACCTACCAAGGTTCAGCCACAGCAGGTTCTGGAAGTTCCAGAAATGCCCTCCAACGGTCATATTCTCTCAACAGAAATATCCTTTGCACCTTGGACTATAAAGGCTGAAGAAAAGAAGAAAGCTAAGTGAGAGAAACCCAGAGCTGCAATACAAGAAAAGATTCAAGCCTCTACTTTCTTCATCTGTTCTTATTTAGTTTACACTCAGCTTATTTAGAAGCAAACCTTTGTAAACAGCAACCTCAAACAGTTGTTTGATTTTCCTTAAGGGACCGGGTAGGTCAGTATCCTTAAGAAGACTAAGAGAGTGAATCTTAGTGGTGATTCCTTTAGGAGATCAAGGTTGATCGGATCCTAGAGAAGACTAAGAGAGTGAATCTTGGTGTGAGCTAAGTCAGTGTATTGTTAGTCACTTGTAGGTTTCAAGTGCAGTTGTAACAATTATCTGATTAGTGGATTGCCTTCATTCTAAGAAGGAAGAAATCACCTTAACGGGTGGACTGGATTAGCTTGAGGGATTTATCAAGTGAACCAGGATAAAATACTTGTGTGCTTCTCTCTTCTCTCTATCTTTATCCGCTGCACCTTCTATCTCAGAGAAACCGAAAAGATTTACTTTAAATCTTAAGGGGAAAGTTTTATATTCAAAACACTATTCAACCCCCCCTTCTAGTCGTTTTTCACTCCTTCAAACCCGATAAGTTATTTGCAAAAGTTCAGGAGGGATGTCGGAAGGACATCGAACGTGCATTTGGAGTTCTTCAAGCTCGTTTTAAAATCATCCGTGAACCAGCTCGCTTGTGGGACATAGATGACTTGAGTATCATTATGAGGTCATGCATCATATTACATAATATGATTGTTGAGGATGAACGAGATTCATATGCTCAACGTTGGACCGATTTTGAGCAATCTGGAGAAGGTGGATCTAGTACACAGCAACCATACTCGACCGAGGTTTTACCCGCTTTTGCAAATCATGTGCGTGCTAGATCCGAGTTGCGTGATTCAAATGTTCATCATGAACTGCAAGCAGATCTAGTGAAGCACATCTGGGCAAAGTTTGGAATGTCTCAGGATTGAAGATGATTTGTATCGTACTATTTACGTTATTTGTGTGTTGTGTGCTTAGTTTTCCCTTGTCTTGCATTTTAAGATATTGTGTGCTTAGTTTGTTATCTTGCATTTTATTTTAAGAAAATAAAATAAATTCTTGCATGCTTAGTTTGTTGTCTTGCATTTTAAGTTAAGAAAAAAAAATTATAGTCTATATTTTTTTTAAAAAAAGTCTATATTAAAAAAAAACAAATTGTTAAGTGTTTATTGTTTTAATTTAATTTAAATCGATAATTGAAATTTTATGTAATTATAAAAACAAAAATATAAAATTAAATAAAAATGTGAAATAAAAAAGTGGTGGGGTAGGGTGAGTGGTGAGTGGTGGGGTAGGGTGTTGAGAGTTAAACAAAACCATTGGAGTGGGTAATTGTTGAAAGTTTGTTGAATTGGAGAGAGAAGATGATGTGGAGTGTTGGGAAGAGAAAAAGTGGGGTAGAAAAGAGTTAAACAAAACATTTTTTATTTAACCATTGTATATGGTCTAAAAGATGGAAGACTGTCATAAATTTTCAGACGCATAAGCTTAACTGATTATGTCAGGGTGAGATAACAAGCTTTAGAGGCCACTGTTAATGATTGTTAAAAGTCTAGAAAATGATATAATGCTAGACAATAAATCTACTTTAAGTATTTAATTCCGTGCATAGACAACAGTAAAAAATATTAATGAAAATAGGAAAAGGATAAAAGAAAATTTTGACAAAAAAAGAAAAGGATAAAAAAGAATTCACATCTTCCAAACCAAACATGTGAGAACATGAAAGGAAAGTTAAGATTTGGCCCTTTCTGCACAAAAACAGTGCTATAGTTTGTGGGTTTTTACCTCATTGTGCAAGCGATGAGCAGCAGATTTGGCATCTGCAGCTCTTAAAAGAAGATAAAGCTTCTTTACATTTGGCTGAACTCTCAATATCTTCTCCAACAAGACTGTAAAATACAAGTGAAATTAAAAACATCACCAACTTGATTATATTATAGGCTTAAATAAGTTTTTGGTCCCTAACCTTTACCATATGTTTGGTTTTCATCCCTCACCACCCACCTTTACTCCGGCGAGGGACTAAAACCAAACATATGGTAAAGGTTAGGGACCAAAAACTTATTTAAGCCTATATTATAACAGCACAGCAGAGCAGCATTTGAAGGAGAAAAAAATAGAAAATAGAATACTTTTTGCAAGAAAGCCAGTGGCTCCAGTGACTAAAATGGTTTTGTCCTGAAGAAAGTGGAGTATACTTCCTAACTCCATTGTGGAAAAAATAAAAGCAATTAATGAGAAGGAAGCTGGTAAAGTAATGGGTTTTCAGAGGAAACAGACACACAATGATGAAGTGGGTTGAATGTGATGATGCACATTTGGCCATTTGATATAAGCAGAGAAATCAACACATAGTAACTATTATGAGATGGAGTGTACGCAAGCTTGCTATTGTTTTTGTCCTAGGTACAGACGCACAGTGAAGTTAGGTACAGAGAAATCAATAATGAATCTATTTTCTCTGTTGCTGTGTTTATGGGTGGAATTCCGTGTTTATGGTTGAACAAAGTCAATAAAACAATGTGAACCACGGTGGTGGTGCATATTTTTTTATACATAAAAAAGGTAAATTGCACTATTTACATAAAAAAAAATAAATTGCACCATTCAACCTCTAGGAATTGATACTAGACTTTTCCCACCCAATCCATATCTCCTAACTTTTTTTTTTTTTTTGAAATTTTGATATGTCCTAACTAATATCACTTGAGTTATCATTCGAACACAATGACTCACCACGGTAGATATCATAAAACCCAATGTGAAGAAGCACTTTAAAAGTTGAACAGCATGCCATCTTAAAATTAACATGTTCAGATCAGATTTAGGTGGCAATTAATTAATTGCCACACAAGATAAGGTTACATATCAATTTCAGTACTGATTATGTATTCATGGCAGCATCTACTACTTTGGGTTACTTTAAAAGTGACTCACAGTGGTACACTTTAATTTTAATAGTCAATAACAATAATACTTATAAATATTTTTCATCTTCTAACTTGTTATTTTTTTATTTTATATGAATCATAAGATTGCCGGAATCAATGGAGGAATGAATTGTGCATCACCCCATGCCTCATCATTGTTAAAATCTATTTTTTTCTGGCAAAATCAAGGGAGAGCAACATTTACAGTGGCAATTTCAGGTTTTACATAATTAAATGTTACATCTAGTTACAACTTATAAATCCACCCTTCAAATTTCATCTAGTAAACGAACACTTATATTCTTCCTTCTCCATCGACCTCCATATTCTCATTGAGTATGGCAAATACGATTAATTTTATTAGTGTTAAAATCAGAGTCTATGAGTATGAGCAATGTGAACTTAAAAGTAGGTGAAAGAAGGGCCTTGGGCAAGCTGGATTTGGACAATAATAATGGATGTTACTTCTGGGGTTGCAAGAGGGCCATGGTTCTGCACTAACGTGAACTCCATAACTCAATTATTTTACTTTTCTTTCAATAATGGATGTTACTGCATATCTTATTGGTGTATGGTATAGCGAAAGAGTAATTAAAAGAGTGTTAAAAGTGGGCCACAACCACACACAAGCAAGTTACTCAATTCAATTTCTTGTTTTGACCAAAAAAATTGCTAGGGGTGAAAATTACATTTGCCGTGTCATCATTTTTTAGAAAAATAAACTACAAATGTAATTTAATTTTGACCTCGTAAAGTAAGTCAGCTTATTTTGAACTCTTCTTGGGGATAAAATTAAGACACTGTATAGTGTAAGCATTCAGAGTATTTCATTCATATTTTTTAAAAATGATCGGGCGGATGACACTTTTTGGAAATGTTTTTACAGTAATTTGTAATTGGCACAAAATGTAGAAGTTAAAAACCGTCGCAAATGTGTATGTCTGAAGTATGTTGTCGTGTAGGACCTGACCATCACACATGGTACATTTATAATCTTTTTTTCCCGCTGTTCCGGTATGGAACCACTGAGCGGGCTAATCGAAATAGAGAGCGAACACAAAGTAAACAAGATAAGTAAAAATGCGTAAAAAATGATAGGATCCCTGCCGCTTGGGCGGTCCTTCTTTATTTATAGTTGGGTTTTGATCCGGCTGGATCATGGGTTACCCGGCCCATTTAATACATGATTCGGTCAGCCTAAGTAATATACATATTGATCAGCCCATACCAGACCACCCGCCATGACCAAAGTTATCTCAGGCGGTGGTTGTGAGACTAATATCACTTTACGGTCAGTGCACTTAGCGGTAAGAATTTTTCAATGGGTTTCTTTCATTCACAACAGTTATTCACAACAGTTGAAAATTGAACTCTAAACCACTTATTTAAGGGTTGAAGTGTTGAACCACTACATCAACCTTCTTGATATAATTGATTAGAGCATCTTCAATTGAGTCCTTATTTTGGGATCTTAAAATAAGATCCGGATCTTATTAGATCCCACAATTGGAGCTATTTTACGTGACATGAGATCTTAGCTTTTGCTAAGATCCGTGCCTTAGCTCAGGTACTCTCAAATGTGAGATCTTAAATAAAATAATATTTTTTTTCTCTCTCCTTCAATACAAGAACCAAAGTGAAAAATATGGAGGGAAATAAATAGTATAAATATATTGGGTATTGTGGATTCAGTCAAAAGTAAAATAAGATTTCATCCATTAGAGCATCTCCAATGTAAGGTTCTTAGTTCTTATTTGGGAGTTAAGAACTAAGAACTAAGAACTTTACTATTGGAGGTGCTGACATGGACTCCTTAGTTCTTAAAAATAAGAACTCAGTTCTTATATAATAAGTTTTTCTTTTTGAGTTCTTAGCTTAAAATATTAATTATTTCTCTCTTATTCAAATTACTTTATTACTTTATGAGTTTTATTTTATTATTTTATGAAAATAAAAAGTATAAATAATGTGGTTGGTGAGACCAACTGAATAGTGGTAAGAACTAAGAACTAAGAACTAAGAACTCATGGTTGGAGCAAAATTGTTTGAGAGTTGCTTAAATACATGTGGCAATACATGCCCACATGAATAGTATTAAGAACTAAGAAATAATAACTAGCATTGGAAATACTCTTAGAGTAAATGTGCATATGAACCTTATGAGTGTCTTAAATCCTATGTGGCAGTCTGGGCTCACAAAAAGTGAGTTAAGTCCCAAAATAAGATCTTACAATTGAAGATGCTCTTATATTCACTGCAAAGATTAGATCTTAGCTTAGCTTCAACCTCAAATTAATTTTAAAAACTAAAATCAATTAATTTTGAAAAGAAAAACAACATTTTAAATTATAGTTTTAGTTTTTATAAAATAGAAAATCAATTATATTGTTTACAAATATGCATCAACTACCTACTGATTTTTTTAAGATACCTACTGAAATTAACCTTTAACATCAACTATTTTGGAATAGATGAGTATGTTTTTACACATTCCAGCGTTACAACTACCTAACAACTTTATCTAAGGTATTGTTAATTACCTAAAAATAGATCGTCAAGATGCCAAAGCTTGAACCACTTTTGATTTTTTTTTGGCTTTCACACTCTTCCCCCCTTTTTCGATAATTTTGTTTCCTATTCATTGAGTTTTATTTTATGAATGATTCAAAGGGTGAAAGCAGGGTCGGCCCAAGGGTCAAGCGACCCAAGCAAGGGCTTTAAGCCTAAAAAAAATATTTTTTTCAAAGTAAAAAAGGCCTCATATTTTTACAAATAAGGTCTCAAATAAAAAAAATACTATTACTCACTATTACCTGCCACTTTGTTAGTTGTTTCTTCCCTAATTTTTCTCAAAAAATCTTAATTGACAATTACTAGAAATTAGCAATCTTCATTAACAATTAATTGATGTTACCTATTTTTTTTCTTCACCTTTTATTCTCTGACCTCCCCTTTTCTCTCAATTAAATCCTAATAATGTTTCTACACTCCTTGCCACTCTCTCAGTCTCTCCAACCATCAAAGGGGAAAAAATAGAGCCTTTGTCTCTCAAACTCTCATATCCTTTATAAAAGAATCCTCCTTCATAATTTATTTTTTCTTTTATTAGCCATTGAGAAGAACTAGAGAAGATCAATAGAAAGACAAAACTATCTTTATTGTAAGTAGTTACGCTCTTGCCTCTTTGCTGTGATGGTTTCATGGTTATGTTGAGTTTTGATACAGTAAAAATTTATTTTTTCTACAATATAAAAGGACAGTAAAGTACTAACTAATTGGAATTGGATGCAATACAAATTAATTATGATAATTTAATAAATGATTTTGCATCTCAAAAAGCTCGAAAAATAAAATTTAAATAAAAAATTTAATAAAGAAATTTTTTTAGACAAAAATGCATCACTTAGGCCTCACTTTAAAGTTCGATTTAGGCCTCACTTACGGTTGGGCCGGCCCTGGATGAAAGAGACGGATCACATGAATGAAGATGAAGTAATAGTATTAGTATACATCTATTCAGGGAAAAAACAAAAGCCTTGGATGAGAGTGTGAGGTTGGAAATGGAATGGTGCTAAATTTCCACTTGGCCTGTGAGGGTTCATTTATGAGGAACGGTGGGGCTGCACAGGGAAGTTAATAAGTGTTGGCTCCCACTTTAATAATTTATCATTTCAACTCTCACTCTTTCTTCATCTTTAGTATACATCACAATGTGCACATATATTAAAGGCTTGAGTACTCTAGAGGTTCCTGAAATTGTCTTTCATATGATAATCAGTTCCTCAAAAAAAGTTTTCCGATTCCGAATCCCTGAATTTTTTTTAATCAAAATAGGTCCCTACTCGTGTTTTCAGCTTATGTGACCTAATTTTTGCTGAGTCAAATATTCCACGTGACTTTTATATTTTTTTTAAATACACATGGATTAAAAAAATAAAAATAAACATTTAAATCTAAAATTAAACATTGAAATATTAAATATAAAATTAAACATTTAAATATTAAATATAAACATTTAAACATTTAAACATTTAAATATAAAATTAAACATTTAAATATTAAATTTTTATTTTTAAATGTTTAATTTTATTTTTTTAATCCATGTGTATTTAAAAAAATATAAAAGTCACGTGGAATATTTGACTCAGCAAAAATTAAGCCACATAAGCTGGAAACACCTGTAGGGATATATTCTGATTAAAAAAAATTACAAGGATTCGAAATCAGAAAAAAAAAATTCAGGAACTTATTTTCGTACGGGGACAATTTCAGGAACCTCCAGAGTATTTAAATATATATTAAATGCATATCTACATTATGTGTGTGAAAAAAATTCATAGGTCAACCTCCTACTATCTAACTCCTACTATCTAATACGCTGACAATTGGTTTGAGAATAGTTTTACGGCTATTAACGATGAGAATATCTGGGTAACACCGGGTAAAAAAATCTAATCTAATTATTTTTTTTTATAAGCAATCTAATTATCTAACATATTAGTCAAAGAAAAAAAATTGGAAAGCTGTCTTTTTCTTAATTTCTCCAAGATACCAGCATTCGGGACATAAATTGGGTCACACAATTGATAGTTCCATTAAACTATGTTAAACAATTTTCCAGAAACAACCAGATTTTTGTTGACCTTTTTGTTGTTTTCCCACAAGTTTTTGTGTTTGACTAATTGCACCAATTTCTATGGATATGGTCAAGTACGTCAAGTCAACTAAGGATTTGAGTCTTAGAACCACTTTAAATCGTAAAATAACTTATCACAACTATTAACTATTAATGAGACACTTTTCTTATAATTTTTCTCTAAGGAGGTGGTGGGTGGTGGGTCTATGAGCTTAGTTGGTGGTTTTTGATCTAGTTACTGTAAAGTTGATACATTTATTTTTTCTTTTTCTTGTTCCTACTTGTATTGGGTTGAAGTACCCCTTATACTTCATTCAATATATTTTATCCAGCTTATAAAAAAAACAACTATTAACTATTAATTACTAGTGATTACATATTTAAAATGTCAATAATTAACTCAATCAATTGATTTGATAACACTCAATTTAGGGAGTCGCATCTCAACTATAAACCATTTACACCAAAATCATGTCTTTATTTTTGTTCCATTTTACCCACTTTTTTGACACAACATAAAATATTAACAAATTTTAATGGGTCGAAGAGACTATCTTACTGAACTCGTTTCAAGATAACGTAAACAATATATATCTAGGTTCGATAACAAACAATATATAAGTGAAAATTTACTTACTTCAGGAATAAATTTTATAATATACACTTCACTTAATTTTTTTTATAAAACAAGAATTTAATAAATATAACAATTAAGTATTTTTATTAAATAGATTAGATTAGATGTAAAAAGTAAGGTCTATCTATGTGCTCTGTTATATCATGTTAGACCGGATTTTGAACAATCCTAATTACATATTCGTTATCTCAATATAGTTTCATATGTGCCTAATGTTTTATTTTGTGATTATCTAAAATAATTTTCATCTGCAATAATTCACATATATACTAGCCATAGCTTATGCACTTGACCTTCAAATGACATATTGCTTCCGTGAGTTCCGGCTCCATGTTACTAAATTTGCACCAAGAAACATGCAATATCTTATAGTGAACCGTCTAATGATTGACCCTACATAATCTACATATGTATAAACTATAAGGTTTCATAGACAAAATTTTCCCTCTTCTTCTGAATAACAACCTACTTCAAGGAAAGACACAGCAAATTGACCCTTAATAGTCCTACTTTCCACCTCCCTATATAGTAGATTCCTCAATAGGCATATGCTTCCATAAAATCAGCCATTTAGTTAATGTTCTGCCTTGACTTTTGTTTTTATGGGTAGCTAAGATCATTTCTACCACAACAGGAATATGATCCTATACTTCCAGGCTATGAGGCAAATCAAACTGCATACGAATAATTCCCAAAATCCTTCTGGAGTTGGGAGACATGAAACATATGATGATCAATTGGTATAATGAGGTCCAACTTGAACCACCTCTTTGATGAAAATATTTGCAACATTCTTTGATGTAAGTTGGTATTTGACAGGTTCAAAATTGGCATACTTTGAAATACAGTTGATTACAACCATGATAACTTTGAACACCTGAGATTTAGGACAAGTTTAAACTCGTCCTTAATATTACTCAGATCAACCCAATATTACTCGAGATAAGGCATCAACAACCTTATTTTCTGGTCCTGATTGTGTGTATATATATATATGACTTCAATTGATGCCGCATAAATTTAATTAGCTAAACAATATTGTTGATCAGTGCTGGCAATTCATAGTCAGAGAAAATGTTTCAAGTCTCATATGATCAACAAAGGCCTCAAAAGGTTTAGGAATGAGGTACATCTAACACCAGTGCCATGGTTTCTTTAACTTTTTCATATATCAACTTGCATACATTATTAGCTACCAAAGCTTTACTGAAATATGTGATACCCAAACCAATGTCCTGATGATGTATCACATCAGTATCCTTGAGTGATCCTTAATGTCGTCTTTTTTTTTTAATTAATAAGTGATATAAATCCATCTTCTTAACGTGTAAACATGATATATAATAATTCAGACCAGGAATAATGTAACTCTTAAGTAGATAGTACATTGAGACCAATAGGACTTCTAACCCTTTGTTTACCATTGTTCCAAGTCAAGGCACCAAACACAAAGTTTCCATTGCTATTCTTGAAAGGGGTGAAATCAATCCTGAAAGTTATCTTCTCTCCAGCTTTCCAGAACTTCAGTTTTGCTGGTGTAACTCTAACAATCACACCAGATGGTCTTTCAACACTTGCAAAATACTCTGTTGGTTCCTGACCATAGTAAGTAACTGTGCGATAAACAGATAAACTTCCATTCAAGTTGGACACACCAATTGAAGGATAGTTGAAGTTGTAGGAAGCTGTAGGAGATTTCTGACATTGAGTGAGTTCCCCTGTGAGGTTTTTAAGTTGTGCTGGGCTTGCCCCATTGCTGCAGAGAAAATTGAGAACATCTTGGGAACTAAAATCATATACTAATCCAGGATTTAGCGATGCAACTGGGTTAACATGTCCAGATCCATAGTCAAATGGTGTGGCTTGAGTTCCATTTGGATCTCTTCCTATGAGGCTGTGTGTGTTATCCATAACTGTTGCTGTAACACCAAAAGTAAATGCATTGATTTAGTATAGGAGAATCTGGTGTAAGAGAAATTATATCTCTTCTGAGATTTGGAAATATATTAACATGTAATTAGGGTACTATATCTCTGTAATTAGGATTATATTATCAAGAAATATAGGGTAACTTAGATTAGTTTCCATGTGTCCTTATATATACTGACAATATAATCCTAATTACAGAGATGTATAATATCCTAACTACATATCAGATATATTTCCTAATCTTAGTAGAGATATAGTTTCTCTTGTTCTCAGATCCTTCTTTATTTAGGATCATTACAAAAACATCAATGCTCATGTTTTTTATTTTTACGCCTGGAACTTTTATAGCATGAGCAACTTACCTGATGTCATTATTGCAGACATTATGGCTGCAGGACTCCAGGAGGGGTGGTGAGATTTTATAATTGCTGAAATTGCAGATATATGTGGGCAAGACATTGATGTTCCTGAAATGATGTTATAGTTGACAGATTTTTGTTCAACTGTGGCTTCAGTTGCCACTGGAGACCATGCTGCCAAAATATTCACTCCTGGTCCTGTGATATCAGGCTGCATACGATAGAACGCTTCATAAGTATATTATATTTTGGGCTGATTCTAACTAGCTATACCTAGAAATCTAGCTTAGATGCGAAGGTTGTCTTCCCATTTATAAGTACTTCATTGACCATATTTATAGACAATGTGAGACTAAGCACTTCCCAGCACGCCTAGGACTATACATTTCGAGCATGGAGATCACAAACTTTATATTCATCTGAATGTTCATATCCTTATCATGGAATATCTATCAGGTGGTTGAGGTCAAAGCCTTTATCCCTATCATGGGTTATCTATAGGGAAGTCAAGTCAATTCTTTAATTTCAAATTCCAACAGTTGGTCTAACAATGTATCTAAGATTCACACTGATATCACAAAAGAACTTGGACTGAGGCTAATTCTACCGAAAAAGCTTAAGGATTATGAGATCAACCTTTAACAATGTATCTTCTTTATCCATTTGTGCCAATAGAGAGTTTAGCTAGGAAGAATCTGCTATTCATGAAGGATTAAACATAGTCAACTGTGTAAACTTGCCTTAATAATATCCGGTGTAATTATATTTGGTCCCACGGAAGAGAAAGCTGCGGATTCTGGTGCAGGTTTGGTACCAACAAGAGTTAATGTTGGGAAGATTGTAGCAGTGGGATTCCTGGCACAATAAAAGCATTAGCAAAAGAAAATTTCATTGATCAATCTTTTGCCAACAAAGTGTGACTAAATTGGATATTGGACATTTTTTGAAACTCACTTCTCAGTCTTCATATATGCTTGAAGCTCTTCTACAGCATCCTGACCAATCATAGTGCTTGGGATGACAAATTGAAAACCAACATCTCTGGCATTGTGATCAATAAGAATCATTCCAACACCCCCACCTTGCTTTATTATTATGGCCTTCTCTCGTCTGTTATCAGTGAATTTTTCAACTGTGCAGATCACAATTTTACCCTTGATTAAGGTAGGATCTAGAGTATGTTCCTTGCAGAAGCTGGTAACAAAGAAACCAAAGAATTTGGATGAAAAAAAAATCTTGGGTTCAGTCATTAGCCATCACCTTAAAACTCTTCCCATGCATTTACGCAGAATATGGGAACTCAGAACAATTACAATACAATATGCGTATGAAACGACAAACAAATTCTGAGAAATATGGAGATTTTAGACATTTCTTTTGGGAGTCAAACTACATGTGTGGTTCTAGTATCCACAAAATTTTTACCAAGTTTTAATGATCAAATAGCAGAAGTTAGACGCCAAGAATGTAAGAAGCAGTAAGTTGTACAAAATTTGAAACACTTATCAGCAGTAAGTCTGTGTCATTGTGTGCTTTGTCATCTAATGCCTATACCTTGCATTTAGTGCTGCATCTCCAGCGGCTGCAGCGGCACTTCCATATATCAAACCATAAGAACCTTCCATTTTTATTGGATTCAGAGAAAGACCCTGAACATAAAGCAGTCATAATTTACTAACTGATGCTGATACTATAGATTAATATTTTTG